>NW_026057580.1:20971741-21271741 GCF_023721935.1 Panthera uncia
TTCATTTCATTTCATTTCATTTCATTTCATTTCATTTCATTTCATTTCATTTCATTTCATTTCATATATAGAGAGAATCCCAAGCAGGCCCACGCTCAGTGTGGAGCCCCTCGGGGCTTGATCCCATGACCCTGGGATCATGACCTGAGCTGATATCAAGAGTTGGATGCTCAACCGAATGAGCCACCTAGGCGCTCCTGAAAAGTTATTTCTAAGAGCAGTGAATGAAGAATCCTCGACACAATATCTGAAGTCATGCCTATAAAACTCTTTGGCAGACCATGGCACGGACCACTTTGCCTGTGAATACATCCCACCACCTACTTATGCTTGACTGGGGAAGCGGTAAGAATCTCAAAGAAAATTAACAATAGAGTGACCTCTGGATTTCTTTAATTTCTTCACTGAAAGAAGTTACCATCACTCCATTCTCTCCTCATCAAGGCACTAAGAGTTTGTGAGTTCTAATAATCAGAAAAATTGGGATGATCATAATTCCCAACCTATAATTCGAGAAGCACTTAAGAAAGGTCATAAAATCAAATAAGGCTCAACTTAAAAAAAACACACACACACACACAAAACCTTTGTTGCCGGATCCTAAAAATAGTTCCCAATGGTGTCCTTCACCTTCACAATTATTTTAGTCTTTCATTCTAAATCCAAATGGCACAGAGCAGCAGAATTTATACATTAAGTTCATAAGAGAGCAGACAGCTCATTAATTCTTAACATTGGTGGGATTTGACTGTTCACTGTCATGTGCTCCATTCTGAAATATATCTGGCCTGTTTTCCTGAGATGATTAAGATGTCTTATTGATAACCTCAGGGCTATTAACAACACAGTGCCCTTCTTGTGCCAGTCAAGGTTAAAGCCGCCCTCCGCCCCCACCCATGGGAGGGTGTGGGCAACATCTACACTAATCATCTCAAATTCATTCATTCACAAGTTCATTTATTCAGGTATGTGAGACTTTCCCTAGGTGCCCGGCAAGAGAAGATCTTGTCCTCCAGGAGGGAGACAAAATAAGTATTTAACCTAATGAATATGTTACAAAGGAAAATAAAGCCAAGTAAGAGAATGGAGTGTGTGTGTTGGGGGGAAGGTGATATTTTAGATCTGGTAGTTCAAGAAGGGCCTCTTTGGGGATGTGGCATTCAAGTGCGGGGATGAGTCATGGAAATCTCTGGGGAAGAGCAGCAAGAATAAGGACCTCAAGATGGGAAAGGCTCCACCAGAAAGCCAGCAAAGACTTGAGGGTAGCTGAATGCAATTGGAGGGCACAGGGTGATCTGAGGAGGCTGGGGCCAGCTCAGGGAGGATAGGCCATGGGAAGATTCAGCATTTGATTCTCTGTAAAGCAATTGTCTAGAGGTGGCCCTGAGGCAGAGGGAAGCTAGTGACCCTTGGTCTGCTCTACCATGTCTTTTCAATGTGCTGATTCGCTACAGACTCTCCCAGGCCCTGCACCCAACAGTGACCACCTTGGGTCCCAGCAGGCTGGAAGCATTTAGGGATTTGGGGGAGAGTTTCTGGGGTCTTGGTCACTATGACTGTCACGTTTACTGACTTGGGGGTTTTACAATTCAGATGAGCTGCTCTGGCATCCTAGGTCTATCGGAAACAGATGAGATTTTTAAGGAATGCAGACTTTATTTCTGCTACACCACCACCTTGAATAACCATCAACTATTATGTGGGGATAATTCCTTCTGAGTCCCCCTGGTAGACCATGTGATCCATATGTATTTTCTCCAGCCCTTGACAAGGTCACATTGTGTCTTAGTTCAATACCAAAGTACCATACACAAAGTGGCTTACAGACAGACATTTATTTACTTCTCAAATGTCTATTTATTGATTTTGAGATTGAGCAGAGGAAGAGGAGAGAGAGGGTGAGGGAGAATCCAAAGCAGGCTCTGCACCTTCAATGCAGAGCCTGACATGGGCTCGACCTCAAGAACCATGAGATCATGCGTGACCTAAGCCAAAATCAGAAGTCGGATGCTTAACCGATTAAGCCATCCAGGTGCCCCACAGACATTTATTTTTTTTAAGTGAGAGAGGGAGAGAGTGCGAGTGTGGGAGCTGTCAGCACAGAGCCCAATGTGGGGTTCGATCTCACGAATTGTGAGATCATGACCTCAGCCATAATCAAGAATCTGGTGCTGAACTGACTGAGTCACCCAGGTGCCCCAGAAGCAGACATTACTTTCTTTCTTTTTTTTTTTTTTCTTATTTTTTTTAACATTTATTTATTATTGAGAGAGAGAGAGAGAGAGAGAGAGAGAGAGAGAGACAGAGACAGAGCATGAACATGGGAGGGGCAGAGAGAGGGGGAGATACAGAATTTGAAGCAGGTTCCAGGCTCTGAGCCATCAGCACAGAGCCCGACGCAGGGCTTGAACTCACAAACTGCAAGATCATGACCTGAGCCAAAGTCGGACGTTTTACCGACTGAGCCACCCTGGCGCCCCAGACATTTATTTCTTATAGTTCTGGAGGCTGGAAGTCTGGAACCAGAGTGCCAGCAAGGTCAGGTTCTGGTGAGACCCTCTTCTTGGTTGCAGACTGCCAAGTTCTCATTGTATCCTCAAGTGGCAGAGAGCAGAGAGAAACAAGCTCTCTTATGGCTCTTATAAGGACACTAATCCCATTAATAAGGCTCCACCCGCGACTTCCTCTACTCCTAATTACCTCCCAAAGCCCATCTCTTTATACCATTACATTGGGGGGCAGGGTTTCAACATATGAATTTGTGGGGATGCAAACATTCAGTCCACGATACATGGTTATCAAGTGGTGACGGGATCTAAATTCAGATCCAGTTGGCTGGAAAACCTGTTTTTGTTTTTTGTTTTTTGTTTTCTTAACGATCTATCTCACTGGTTAATCTTTCCTGAGTACTTCCCTTCATCACAACATTTATGGAACATGTACTGTTTGGAGCTGTACCAGGTGGGCCCTGGGGATGGAGATACAAATACAAGACAGTCCCTGCCCTCAAGTGTCTTAGAATGGAGTGGGCTGTCTGGAATCCATACCTCATCTTCCAGAATGGAGTGAGATCATGTAACACACAGATGCCCCACGGCCAACACACAAACCATTTTAGACTTCCTGAAATGGTCATTTGTCTCCTTCTTCTCATTAAAGAACCTTGCCAGCTGCCAGGCAGGTTGTGCCATTCATGAATAGCATCCATTGAGCCATTTGTCCTTGGCTGACATTGGTACTCCCTGTTCATACTTGGATTTCACTTTAGTTTGGATCGTAAACTGTCACTTGAAAAAATCTTCAGCAAGATAGCCCTGCCTATCATGCAGGGCTAGAAATACAAGTTGTCGATGTCGAAGCCCGCCTGTCACGCTGCGGCAGCTCAACTGAGTGATTTTTTCACCGTTGCTTCCCCAGCAACTAGCAAGATGCGTGGAGCAGAGTGGGCATGTGCAGAGGAAGAACCTAAAACAGGGGGCTGGAGGAAGCAGCATGTGGCTGAGATGCTGTGTAACCTCCCTGTGGCCAAAACAGTTTGGAATCGTCTTTCTTCTGTGTCTGGGAGAAGCTTAAATTCAAGTCTTACTGTGATGCTGAAAAAAATAAATGCTATGTGGTTGTCTAAATATAGATTACCGTTAGTTTTTTAAAAAAAGACTTGTGAACTTCTTTTTCTCCTGAAAATTTTTTTTATCACATTTACAGATATTATTTGGTATTTGCTTTTATGACTTGGCAGTTTCTTTTACCCAGTGGCATCCCAGAAGGAAGGGAATCGTGCAATAAGTTAAAGCCCTTTAAATATTCCAAAGCTTTAAATCAGACATTTTGATATTTGGGGTTCTCTTTGAGTGACTCTCCCAACATTCTAATCCATTAACTGATAATGGGTATTTTTCAAATATATAAAATCGCACGGATATAAAACTCGTGGGCAAATTCTCTCCCTGGTTGGAAAGGAAGTAGCCAGCATGATTCCAGTCCATGCAGCTGTAAATGCCCTGAGACGAGCTGGTCTGAGGGGCTGCTGTTGGGGCGTCTCCCTGCGCAGTGAGCTCTAAAGGCATTAACATGGGAACAGAACAGCTCGTTGGAAAGCGTTGGAGGCCACGCTTTCCTTGGCAGGTCACGGCAGGGCACGTACCCTCTGTGGGATTTAGCTTCATCTGTAAAATGGGGAGGATGGCCGCTCACAGCTAGACTCGGGGCGGAAAGCACCTCTGGCCTCACTCCGTTGGCGCTTGGTACTAAGCACGCGTCCTAGTTCATTCAGGCTGCCGTTAACGGAACACACAGGCCGAGTGGCTTATAAACAGTGCACGTTTATTGCTCACCGTTCTGGAGGCTGGGAGTCCAAGATCAAGGTGCTGGCAGATACGGTGTCTGGTGAGGGTCTACTTTCTCATAGGTGGTCATCTTCTCGCCATTACCTACATGGCAGAACAGAGGAGCTAGCTCTCTGGGGAGTCTTGTACCAGGCAGTAACCCCGAGCGCAGGGGCTGTCCCTCATGACATAATCACCCCCCGAAAGCCCTACTTCCAGGTACCGTCAACACTGAGCATTAGGCTTCAACGTATGAATTTGATGGGGGCGGAGGTGGGGGAGACACGCATTCAGACCATGGCGCTGTCCCCACCTGACTCCCTTCTGGGACGCCTGACCCAATCAGAATGCCTTCAGGGATCTGGAAGGCTTGTGAGCACACCATTTCTATTTAACTCAGATCATAAAAACTGCTGTCTCCAGAAAGGTGCTCCTTCTCTGGTTTTATTGCACTGATGGCTTACTTTTAATCCTTTTATCCAAACTTTGTACTTTTCTTCTAATCTTTTCCTGCCTCTGCTTCTACAGAAACCTCATTGCAAATCTCCTACCACAGGGCCAGGGACACAGTCCATGCTCACTTGGACCTTGGGCCAGAGAAATTGCTGAATTCCTTGACTTCATTTCATAAAGAGCCACATTTAAATCAAGAGTTATTTTCAGCAAAACACGCTGTAAAAAAATATAAAGCTCTTAAATTCTCCAAACACTGGGGACTAATCTAAAAGAGCCCAAATAAGGGGCACCTGGGTGGCTCAGTTGCTTGAGCGTCTGACTCTTGATTTCAGCTCAGGTTATGTTCTCGCGGTTTGTAGGATCGAGCCCTGCATCTGTGCTGACAGCATGGAGCTTGCTTGGGATTCTCTCTCTCTCTGCCCCTCCTCTGCTCATGCACTCTCTCTCAAAAATAAACAAACAAAAAAAATAAAAGAGCCCAAACAAAATGTTGCTATATTAAATCCAGGCTGCTTTTCTTAAGAAGTGTTGAGATACATAGGGAAGGCCTTACAGTCTATGGTCCCACAGAGCCAAATAGTATTCCTTGTATCATGCTCTGTGTGTTCAAAGTCTCACCTTGGAGATGAACAGCAAGTATGTTCTGCCTTACGTGTCAATGTCCTGACAAGGCAAGGAGCTATAAGCAAATTCGGGCTGTCGGGAGTCCTACTTTGCAATCACACAATGTTTAAGAGGGAAGGGACCAGAATGCTCCTACAACCCCCTCGTTTATTCATGAAAGACCCAGCAAATCATGATGTATCCTACCAGAATTTCATGCCAGTTGGTGCTATTAATAGATAACTTTTGAGTGACCACTTAAGATTAGACTATTATCCTACTTAATATCATTTTGTGAGGCAACTAAATTTAAGATGTTCAGTTCATCCATTTTCCTAAGAAACTTGAGTTCCCTTACCAAGAGCTTTTTTTTTTTTTTAATGCTTATTTATTTTTGAGAGAGAGAGAGAGAGACCCCCGTCCATGTGGGGCTTGAACTCACAAACCATGAAATCATGACCTGAGCCACCTAGATGCCCCACCAAGAGCTATTAATAACTGAGCTTCAACCAAGGATAACTTAGTGCAAATAATTTGTATTGAACAGATTTAAAATTGGATACAGAATTGATCAGCATGCTTCCTTGTTTACTTACCTATGTGATCTTTTCATCCTTGATAATAAGTGACTTTTACTGCAAGGGTCCGTGCTAAACACTTAATATTTCATCTCTGCAATAAAAAAATTTTTAATGTTTATTTATTTATTTTTGAGGCAGAGAGAATGAGTGGGGAAAGGGCAGAGAGAGGGAGACAGAGAATCCCAAGCAGGCTCCACACTGTCAGTGCACAGCCAGATTCAGGGCTCAAATTCACAAGTCATGAGATCACGACATGAGCCAAAATCAAATGTCAGATGCTTAACTGACTGAGCCACCCAGGCACCCCTCATCTCTGCATATAAGTTCAGCTATCTATGCTAGGTATCTATATCTCTCTTTACAGTTGGGGAAACTGAGGTTCAGAAGAGCAAGGTAATGCTTGCAATCGCACAGTAAATGGCAAAGCCTTTATTCTAACATGTACGCTGTGTCACTTCCAAAGATACATAGACCCCTTCTAGAACAGGTAAGAGTGCCTTTTGTACCCTAAGACATATATCCCATTGCACTCAGTTCTAAAATAAGGGTGGGTGGAATTTAGGGTCTAGGTTGGGGCCACTACAATTCTCTCTTCTGAAGCCCTTAGGAAAGCTTAATATTTGAATTCTGACTGCTCTCTTGTTAAGGGCATGGCATGACTTTGGGCCTTGTTCTTACTCAGTAAAATGAGCTCTGGATGAATCCATCAGCAGGCAGGAGGGGCTTTGACAACCCCTGGTCACACAGTTTTACAAAGAAATGACAACCGATAAGGGAGTACAGGAGGGTGTGAGATTGTTGGAACCTAGTACTGATGGTTTGCTACAAACAGGTACCTGTTTCACTGGACATTGCTGAAAAGGGCTAGATCGGTTAAAGCATGATCAAATTCATCAGTCAAGGGAAACCCACATCTATGCTTATCATTTGAACACAGAATGCCAGTAGTAATACGTGTTGACATAGTTGCTTACAAATTTGTTTACAAGCCATCATGGAATCCCACCCGTGATCCTTCCTCCAGGTGCCCCAAGTTTTTTAGACTTCAAGTGCTAGGTCTTTGGCTGGAAAGAACTGTCACCAGGGTTGAGGCCCCCTTTGCATCTGCTCAACGGACAGGCTCCCATCAGTTAATAACTAACAGGAGAGTCCCAAGTCTTATCATAACCACCGCCAGGCCCTGCCTCAGCACTGCTAGTAACAGGGAGCAGGAAGAGGGCGTCTGGGCAGGAGGCATAGCTAGGGATAATCTTTTCGAGGCATAATTACTACCTCCCCTGGGAACTTTGAGCACGTGTCATCAGTGGGAACACCCAAATTCCAACCTCTTCCCACTTCACCTTATTTAAAAAATAAGCAGTTTCTCTCACACAATCAATAGTTGGGTGCCATGTGTCACCTCACTGGCTCAGCCTTTTGCTCATTCGCTCCTGCAGTCTCTCTCAGGCAACCTCAGCCACCACCTACCTAAATCCAGATGGTCTGCAAAGGCTCAGATTAAGCCCCCACCTTCACAGAGCTCTTCTCAACCACCTTGTTAGAAAAGTTCTCTCTCCCTGGGCTTTTACAGTGGTCGGTTTACATCCATCTCGTGGCACTCACCACAAACCACCCTGTGAAATCATCTGTGTGCATGTTTGGTCCCGACCCAACAAAGGCTTCTTTAGGAACTGAAGTATTATGTCACAGATCCCCGTTTGCTCAGGACACCTCCCTCAGCCCTCTGTACCAAGCACTCTCCCAGTGAGTCCGGATGATCTGGGAAAGGGGACATTCAGTGACAACCGTGTGATTGGTTCTCTGCCACCACTATATCGTCAGGTACTGGGTTCCAGTTGGCTTACTCCTACAACTTCCACCGCAGAGCCTGAGCCATCTGCACAACCTTAGACCACAAGCTGAGTCCAGACATTATATGAAAACAATGGCAAAAATCAGTCCTGGGAACCTTCTCCCTTTGGGTGAGTGCCATGAATTTGCTGGCACTCAACATATTTATGGCACATATTCCTCGGAAAAGGAAGCTCAAAAAAATGTTAAAAATGACAAAATGAGCTTTTTTTTTCTTTTTATTTTGAGAGAAGGCATGAGTAGGGGGCAGGCAGAGAGAGAGAGAGAGAGAGAGAGAGAGAGAGAGAGAATCCCAAGCAGGCTCCGCGCCCGGTGCAAAGCCTGACACGGGGCTCAATCTCACAACTGTGATATCATGAGCTGAGCCGAAATCAAGAGTTGGACGCTTAACCGATGGAGCCACCCAGGCACCCCAATAGGTAATAGTTTTAAGAGATGAGTGAACAGAACAGGATCTTGAAGGTAACAGCTAAAAACTTAGTTTACTCTGTGCTTGATGTGGTTCCAAGGGCTCTGTGTTCTATTTGCCTAAAGGCCATACAGGCAGAACAACAACCAGGCAATTAGGCCTCCACATTGTGCTTCTCACATGAGGCTGCACTGCCCCTCCACATACATGGGAAGGCTGCTAAGAAGAAGGGAGATGTGAATCCTCCCTCCCCACCCCATCCTCTCCCGCCCTCCCAATTCCCTATATAATAGAGAGAAAAGGATGGGAACAGGTGCGGCCCCACTCTGCTCTCTTACCCACTTACGTCTCTGAGGGGAGGAGGGCGACTCTGGCTGCCGAGATTGGGAGATACACTGAACATACTTTCTCAGCACGGCAACGTCACTAGGACAGAATCTGACGGTGCAAGGGGAGCTTGGAGTTAAGGTGGGTCAATTACTGGTCAATGCAAAATATTTTAATGACCTCATCACCAGACCAACAAATACCACAAACCACTGGTGTGCTAGAGCCAGCCCTGCTAAGTTTACGTCAGTAGGGTTATCGGCCAGGGTAATAAGTAAGCCCTATTGTAATCTTAGCTTCACCCAGCCAGTCTTTCCAGTGAGATGAACTATTTTGATCTTCGTTCATCTGATTTCTAGGTCTTGTGTTTTTTTCAAAGTGTTCTGGATTTAGAGGGGAAGGGCATGGATCGGACTAATCACCACCACCAAACCCCCATAGCCCTCTGTATTTTTCAGACGATATCCCAAATACTGAATGCAGTCTCACATGACGTTTTTAAGGTGATATTGACAAGCTGGAAGGCATTCAAAAGCTAAGATTCCAGGGGCGCCTGGGTGGCTCAGTTGGTTAAGCATCCGACTTCAGCTCAGGTCACTATCTCACGGTCCGTAAGTTTGAGCCCCGCGTCGGGCTCTGGGCTGATGGCTCAGAGCCTGGAGCCTGCTTTGGATTCTGTGTCTCCCTCTCTCTCTGCCCCTCCCCCACTCATGCTCCCTCAGAAATAAATAAATCTTAAAAAAAAAAAATTAAAAAAGAAAAAAAAGCTAAGATTCCAGCCTACACTGGGGACCATGTGGTACGAAGGAGATGGAAGGAACATGTCAGTGCTCTGTGTACATGGTTGGATCTGTAGGTCAGACTTGGGGACACGAAATGGTCTTTGGCAAAGAAAGCAATAGGGCTTTGGGACTAAGGTGGGTTCTCATTACTCTAGAGAAGGGGTCAGCAAATTACGGCTGCGCAGGTCTTGTGTTTTGCAAGTAAAGCTTTATTGGAACACAGCCACGTCCATCCATACACGTATTGTCTATGGCTGCTTTTGCTCTACACAACGGCATAGAAAGTCACGGCAGAGACTGTATGGACTGCGAAACCTAAAATTTGTATTCTCTGGCTCTTTACAGAAAAAATGTGCAGACCTCTGGTCTAGACCTAGGAAAGTAACTAATCGCCTGAAGGTGTGGGGAGGGAGAGAGGATGGGAGGAAGGGGGAAGAGGAGAATTTTGGTAGGGGAAGAGGTGAAAGTGGGGAGAAGGGTGGAATGGAGGATGGGAGGAAAGGGGGAAGGGGGGCATGGAGGGGAGGGGGGGAGGGGGAAAGGGTGGGCTTAGAAAGCTGGGACCTTTGGTTGGGATATCAGAAAAAGGCCGAGACGAAACCATTAGGGGGACTGACCACCATGCCTCACTACATGGGGATCTGTCCTCATGTGAGCTGAGCAACAGGATAACCTTTCCCACTAAATTATTTACATCTACCTGGGTGAGTTCCTACAAGGTGAAGAAAGTGGATTTTCCTCCAACGTGTCCGAATTGGTAGCATACAAACAACGTAAAACGCGAGCACAGGTAATCAAAAATGTTTTAATGATTAATGTTCAGACATTATTTAACAGTGTGAATATACCCAGGTGAGCTAAAGCACACTTTGACAGCACACTATTGAATGTTATAGTTTCTGTATTGAAATATGTAAAGACATTCGCAAACTAGTACCTAGGAAGACACACATTTACAAATATACACATTCTAGATTTGATAAGGTAAATGTAAACAGATGCTGTGACTCCTTCCAAACAGAAAACCCACAAGACTAAGAAGAGAACCAATCGGCTCCCTATAATATGAATGTGCAAAATTAAAGCATGATAAACTGATATTTACATAAATATCAAACCAACAATTAGTTTATACATTGTCGATGACCTTCTCAGATGCGTCACGAGTGGTTCAATGACTGTTTTTTCCCCGAATGCAGAAGATATTCAGAGACTAAATTTCAACACTTTAAAATGACACACACAATAGTCCTTATTTGTTTGACCACTGCCTCAAGTGTGATAGACATGATTTTATGATAAGCAGTCTTATTTTTAAATAAGCAGTTCTACACAAATCTTTAGATTCTAAGCAGAAAAAAAAAATGACATACCATTAGATTTACATTAAACAAATTATCTCTATCCAATTTCCCAGTTCTCTTAGGCTATAGCTATCTGTTTAATTTTACCTTAAAACTTTTTAAGGTCCCTTTTCCCCCCATTTATTCATTTTAATAAGCTAGGCACATTTTAAAAGAAGTTTGTGTCAAAACAGACAGCAGCACAGGAATCAACCCAAATTTGGACCCTGGCCAACTAGTTCCCCATTGTTCATCTATGGGATTCCGTCAAATGGTAAATATTCAGTATCTCTTTTGAAAAGTGTACATCCTCCCTCTGACGAGTGGAAAGCAAAATGGGCGTTGTTTCCTGTATAAAAACACTTAGCACTTCAGATATTTTAAATGTCCCACTCGCCCTACATACTTCCTAAAATCTTGAAGACAAAGAATATATACTTAGGTTTCATCAAAACTGCTTTAGAGCACCCCCCTCCCTTTTTACATTATTAATAGTGGCACTCAAAATAAAAAAATAAGATCTGTTAAAAAGTTAAACTGACTGTTCCACTAGAATTGAGCCTGCCTGATTTAAAGCCAATATTATAAAACTGAAGGTGCCATTTCTGATTTCACATATACAAGTCACTTGACATTATGTGTCACACGCTAGTTCAATAAATCATGGTCTTTGATTTTTCTAAACAGAGCTATTAAAAATGAATAAAAACTTGAGACATATCCTAATTTAAATTAATAAGCTTTGGGCCCTGCTTTTTAAATTTTAAGGCATGTGTGTTTTTCTACTGTAACAACATTGTACAAATTTACAGTCACATGCATGATCTACAGTAAAAAAAAAAAAAAAGTTTGGATTACAGTGTTTTTAAATTGTGAATCACAATTCAGCACCTATCATGTTATAACTAATAAGGCAACAGCAGTGTCGTATACTACAATAATACGCCCTCCACAGTCTAGCGCAGGGTCGGTGAGAGCCCAGAAATGTTAAAAATCTTATGCCTACATGTATAATCTGTATAGGTATTCTAGGGGTTTTGAACTGATGAAAGAGGTCCTACATGAGTCACACTATTGTAGGCCGGACTAGTTACAGCAGCTGTTAACGAGCATCGGGCACAACTCATACTGTGCTTACAATCAGACGATGGGTTTTGGAGGTCTTCAACTCTTCCGCTTCAATCCTTGCGCTGCTTCCTTGGCTTCACATGGTTTTCCAGGGAAGAAAAGCTGTTGGTGTGTCCGTTCACAGCAGCCACGGACCCATTCTGGTGGTCTTTCAGGTGCTCTTTCCTCCGCGAGGCCCCCTTCTTGTTGTAAGTCTGAAATGAAGAAGGGCAGACAGGCCGTGTGAATGGGTGCTCTGCTGGTGGATGGGGGCGCCCTGCTTCCCTAACTCCAACCTAGTTTCCTGCTAGCATCCAATACCGCGAGGTCTGCAGTCAGGCGACCCTGGGTACATTTTTTGCCACCGGTTTTAATCACTTTTTCTTTTTTGAGGCGTAGCATGAGCTGAGTTCAGGGAGGTATAGGCTGCGATATAAGTGCTATTCTAAAAATTAAGTAGAAAATTCCATTTGCGCTTTATTTGGCTTTGCCCTGTCTGTATCCGGATGGCAGGTTATCGAGGTTACAAGGCCACACCAGCTTCTCCCTCTCTGTAGTAGTAGCTCTCCCGTCACTCACATCTCTTATCTTCAAGGTCTGCTCACGAGCTCACTCAAACACACCATGTGCAGGGGTGTGTGAAGAAAGGTGCCTGTGGGCACAGGGAAGGGGCTGAGCCCCCAGGTGGCTGGTCGACGGACTGGGCTTTACTGCCTCCACATCCATGGCCTCTGCCCTTGCTCCTGACCTCTGGTGCCTGCCCAGAACCAGGCACTGCACGGGAGCAGGAACACACGTCATCCAGGGGTGGCGGGGAGCCACCAAGTGATCCATGGGAGACAATCTACCCTAAATGGACCCTTCTGTGAGTAAAACTTACCTCACATCATGCACTTCGGAATGAACTGAGCCCCCAAACCCAAGCAGTGGACGTGTGAGAAAACTGGGACAAAGAGGCAGATTTCTATCTACAGCTGAGAGCTGTGAGGGAAATTTCTTTGGACATTTAATTTCGTCACAAAGTTCTGAGCAGTAGGGCTGTGAGACTGACTGAAATCACCCATCACGTGTCTGCAGGGGGCCCTGAGCAATCCAACACGGAGCTTGTTCAACAGCTCTGCTTTCCCACGTGAATCCCGAGCCCTCTTTCCAAAGATGGAGCCCTCTGGAGGTTTGGGACAGATTTCAGCATCTCCTACGTTGGCAGAAGTCCCCCTCCTGTAGGCAGGGGCTGCCCTGTCACTGTGACAGCAAGGGTCCCACGTGTTGTGATGGCCCCCTGAAATGAACAGATGAGGGGCTTTTTAGCAAAGGCCACAGAAGAGTGAGATTTACCTGAATGTAGAAGTTTGTGAAGAAAGCAATTAGAGAGATCATGTATCCAATCTGGAAGTACAGCCACCCAAGAGGGAACGAACATGGCCAGATGACCCCGCAGCTGGTCTGGATGATTGTCAGCACAAACTGAAGCTGGTGGGAGAGAGGGGATACAGCTGATCAGCCATGGCCCATGGACACAGTGACACCCCAGACTGGCTCTCCATCCAGCACTCCTCAGTCTGTGAATAAACACTTACAGGCCTTTCTGGTGCAGAAGTCAGTCACTTCATAAACACTATGCATACATTTATACATAAATTTATCCTACACTATATATTTGCCTTTGTCTTAAAAAAAATGTTTATTTATTTATTTGGGGGGGAGGGGCAGACAGAGAGGAAGAGAGAGAATCCCAAGCAGGCTTCAGGCTGTCAGTGCAGAGCCCGATGTAGGGCTCGAACCCATGAACTGTGAGACCATTACCTGAGCCAATACCAAGAGTCAGAAGCTTAACTCACTGAGCCACCCAGGGACCCTGTGCCTTTGTCTTATATATATTCTTCTCCCCTTCCAGGCTACTTCAATCACCTTTTCTCTAATTCAGAAAATAGGGATGCCTGGGTGGCTTAGCCAGTTAAGCGTTGGACTCTTGATTTCAGCTCAGGTCATGGTCTCAAGGTTCATGGGTTCAAGCCTCATGTCGGACTCTGCACAGACAGCATGGAGCCTGCTTGGGATTCTCTTCTTCAATCTCTGCCCCTCCCCTGCTTGCACTCACATGCACATGTATAAGCATGCTCTCTCTCTAAAGTAAAATTTAAAAAAATGCAGAGAATAGTTAAAAATACTATATTGTACATACGCAAGCTGTTAAAAGAGAGTAGATCTTAGAAGTGCTCACAGCAAGAAAAAAATTGGAGCTATGTATAGTGACTCTAGAGGTTAACTGAACTTAATTGTCCTAATCATCTCACAATACATACATATATCCAATCATTATACCATATACTTCATACAATGCTACAAGCTTATTATATCTCAATGAAGCTGGGTAAAGAAATGAAAACTTAATCCCCCCTCCACATACAAACTTTAGGGACCCTGTATAGAGAGATGCAAGGTATTTAAAAACAATGTTTACTTATTATTTTTGAGAGAGAGCAAGTGGGGGAGGGGCAGAAAGAGAGAGAGAGAGAGAGAGAGAGAGAGAGAGAGAGAGAGAGAATCCCAAGCAGGCTCCACACTGTCAGCGCAGAGCCCAAAGCAGAGCTCGAACCCACGAACTACGAGATCATGACCTGAACAGAAATCCAGAGCTGGATGCTTAATTGACTGAGTCACCCAGGTGCCTCATAGAGATGAAAGATATTTTTTTGTTTGCTTTACCTTTTTAGGGGAGAAAGGAAGGGTGTGGGGGGTGTATGTTTAAAGATAACAGTGGTATCTCCGTGGGATATGCAATCCCACTGGACACTCTTCTGATTCCTTATCCATGTACCATTTGGGTTTGAAGAAGGCTGGTCTGAACTTCTATCGGGATTTAATGCTAAGTTCATAGATAATTTCTGATGAATAAATCTTGAAAAGCATGTGGAATTGCTTGGAGAAACAGGGAAAAGGAGTGAAAATGAGGTGTGGCTCCTGAAGGGTGTTGTCTTCTAGAGGAATAACAACAGGGGGCAGGTTTCTGTCCACCACATATCCCAGTTCCCAGGGTTTTTATGTAGAACTGTTTTTTGTTTTCTTTCCCTTCTTCTCTTTTTTAAGGTTAAGTATTCCCAGCTAAGAAATAACTAGGAGTGGTGCTTAAATCTAAGCAAACTGAGTGCAATATTCTACTTCAAAGGGCAGAGCTTAAATGGGGAACCAATTTTCCCAGTCTGTTCTTTTAAATGCTGCTTCTGCGTAGCCAGGGCTGGGTGGTATAAATCAATTTCGGCATCACTTCTCAAGTGTAACAAGAAAGTTAAAGAACAATTATCCCTTCTCACAGGTGACTGAAAAAATTAACAAGGACTGCAGAGCAGCTGGCAAAGAGGTGATAATGAAATGTCAAACACATAAGTAGTTCAGACCATCTTCTCAGATTTTTTTTTGCCAGATTATTTTTAAATATTGGAAAATCATAATTGACTTGGAAAGATTGGAATCAGCTTGGTTTCTTTAGAAAAATGTGTTGATAGGGCAGGGCTAGGGCTAAGGGTTTAATGTCTAAACCCTCAATCAGCTAGCATTGGCCTATTGCCTCAGCGTCCTCATCCACAAAATGGGGATAACAACATGAAATGAGACTATTGGAATAGTCCACGTAAAACTGCTTCCTTACATAGACTCAACAAATGTCAGTGTTTAAGATTAGTAGTAATATTAATAATTAGTTCACGAAAGAATTCACAAGGGGAGAGAAGTATGCATCTGTAATATGCTGACAGCTCAGGGAAGCTTAACAAAGGATGGTGAGACAAAACCGCCAATGCAACAGTTGCCCCGGTGTGGTGAATCTCAGGAAGGAGGCTGTCATCTGAAGCACAGCAGGTGCCATTCTCACCAACGGGTGCTTTGCTACACGGGGGCTGAGAGGTCACCTGGCACCTGCCTTAACAGACATCCTCACTGCCTAACAGCTACAAGTAGCTGGGACTCCTGCTACCTCGCCCCCCAGCTCCTTCTAAAACTCCTGGAAACGGAAACACACACACACACACACACACACACACACACACACACACACTTTGTGCACAAACTAAGGACAAAGGGCCTAACTTGAAGTCAGGAAATTAGATTCTAGTCCTCATTCTACAACCCAATTAGCTGTGCGCCCACAGGCACAATTTCCTCACCAATTAAAATTAAGAAAATTTTCCTCTCTGCAAGTAGTTTAACTGGATCAAATAAGAAAGGGCGCGAGAGGCACATGTTAGATGCTATTACTTTATTTTTATTTTAAAAAATTTTTAATCTTTATTTACTTTTGAGAGAGAGAGAGAGAGAGAGACAGAGTGTGTGTGTGTGTGTGTGTGTGTGTGTGTGTCTGTGCGCGTGCAAGCAGGGGAGGAACAGAGAGAGAGACGGAGACACAAATCGGAAGCAGGCTCCAGGCTCTGAGCTGTCAGCACAGAGGCAGAGGCAGGGCTCCAACTCACAAACCGCGAGTTCATGAACTGAGCTGAAATCAGATGCTTAACCGACTGAGCCACCCAGGCGCCCCTATTTTTAATTTTTTTTTTTTTTAACGTTTCTTTATTTTTGACAGAGCATGAGCAGGGGAGGAGCAGAGAGAGAGGGAGACACAGAAACCGAAGCAGGCTCCAGGCTCTGAGCTGTCAGCACAGAGCCTGATGTGGGGCTGGAACCCACAAACTGCAAGATCATGACCTGAGCCAAAGTTGGACGCTTAACCGAATGAGCCACCCAGGCGCCCCCTAGAGGCTATTAAATAACAATACAGCCAGGAAGAGGCGGGAGGAGCCACCGAGTCCTGGGAGGAGAGTCCTGGGAGGGAGAGTTACGTACCAGCTGGCCCTGAGTGATGTACTTCTTCCACCAGAGGTATGGGCGCATGGAAGGGACAGATGACAGACCGTAGTACGAGTACATGAGGACGTGGATGAAGCTGTTAAGTGTGGCACCAAAATAAGCTGAAAGAACAGAGGGGATTTGGGAAGGAGAATGCATCAGTGTTTTACACATAACAAGTTAAAAAAAAAATCCAAAATTCTTTTCAAATCCCAAAAAAAGATGCTTTCGAATAGGGGCTGGCAGATACTGCAGCAATAAGCACTTCACGGACCTGTACTCAGAATTCAGCTGGCACTTGGGCAGGCAGCTGCTGGGATGCTTTAAGGCCAGGGTCAGCTGGAGCTGCCAGGGAGGCACTGAATACAAGAGTCAGGAGGCCGCCACCCCATTCTGGCACCAAATGGTTTTGTCGCCAGACTCCTATCACCTAGCTGCTTTTCTTTACATGCCCAAGTGCCTCAGACTGCTGTGCTGAAGGCCTGGGGAAGGGAGCCGACGAGCAGTATGTTCACAGCTGGTTGTCTAATACATGTGCTTAGGTTTGAAGAGGCCTTGGAAGGCCTGCACACACATATATGTGTGTTTATATATATATATTTTTTCAGTAATACAATCCAGAGTCCAGTTCCTTAGAAACAAAAGACTCCTCTTTTATCGCATGATTTTTAAATTCCAGTAGAATCACCAATTCTTTTTTTAGACTGTCCTCCTCCCCCACAGCAGGCAACCCAACAGAGCTCTCCAGCTTTCCCACGAGCCACGGTCCACAAGGCTGGGATCAGGGAGTGCATTTCTACTCCTGGCTAGCACAGTAACTGGCTGTGTGACCTTGGGCCAGTCACGTGCAGTTCCTGTGGTTGTTCCTCATGGGCCCAGCGGGGCTTGTTAAAATCCACTATCCTGCCAGTTCTTTGAAAATGTAACCCACTCTTCAAATGCAATGAGACACTGTTTCTATTAGAAAGTTAAGTCATTAATCCCGAGCCATAAGATGTGATGGTGGGGGAAAGAAAAAAAAAAAAACATGAGAGAGGGCCCTGGAACCTGAGCTCTACCAAACCTTCTACTATCTCCATTTCTCCCAAACCCAAAGGGAGCTGAGTTTGGCAAGTTCCCTTTCTAGTCTTAAAATTCTATGACTGCGTGAACCTTGCTGGGCCGAATTAATCAAGGTCAGTGCTATCCTAGGAAAAAACACATGAATAGACCCAAAGGTTCTCAAATTCCTCAGTGCTGGATGGCAGAAATTTTGATCAGAACATTTGTTAGAACTCCCAAGCTAAATCTAATGGTGACAATTTAATCTCTGAAAATTATGAGACTTCAGACCATAAGCTTTCTAAAAACAACACCCATCCTTCTTTGAGCATTTACTTCAAATGCTGGTGCTTGCCCCTGAAGATGCCCTGGGAGGGTCATTGTATTAGCGTATATGCAAGACTTCTTAGGTGCCCCTCAGCTAAATCTGCGTTTCACCAGTAGTCTTACTCCCTGGTACTCCCTCAAGGGTGTGCTTCTGTCTTTTTGGCCTGCCTGTATCAGTCAAACACCTTCCACACTGTAGAGAAACAAGGACTAGAAATTACCTGGAACAGCTGCCCTCTATGACAGAGGACACTGTCCCTATTTATTAATATGCCCCAGGCTGGAAATCTGGTCTTTCCCTCACTTTGCCAAGTTAGCAGAGGATGGTTTATTAGCTAGAAAAAGGTTCTATCAGCTCAATGAGTGCACAGCCACACTATCATGAAAGCAACTCAGACACAAAGTTCAAATGCTTGACCTAGAAATCTACAGAGGCAGCACCTTCTCTAAAAGCCTTGGTTTTAATTCAGCCCCTCTGCTCACACCTGTTCCCAGACCCCGCCTCAATTTAAGTCTTACAGTGGCCACAGGGGACCCAGTTCATCACAAACCACCAGATGTTCAGCATGGAGGCATGGTGGTAGACGTGCAGGACCGTGATCTGGTGGTTATTCTTCCGCAAGATGAAGAAGAAGGTGTCCATGAATTCGATGAGCTTGGAAAAATAGTACCACCAGAGGACACGGATAATCTAAGAGAAAGAGGTCATCAATGTTTCTCTGGAATACCACCCCTGACATGTTTTACTAACATCTCAGAATCCCAGGTTCACTCAAAGCCCCACTGGCTCAAGTTCTTCAGCAGCTAGGAGCTCTGGTCATTTGGAGAGCATCACTAACTAAAGAATACTGGGGGTGGGGGCAGGGGGCAAGGAGCTTGGAAATGACAACAGGGAAAAATTTTAAAAGAACCACTGACATCCTCCAAGATGAACAAAAAAAACGACACGTTGAGATGATGTCCCGAGCTGAAGAGTCGGACATTTAACCAACTGAGCCACCAAGCGCCCCATCGAATAGTTTTAAGGAGAGGAAGGACTGCCATGCTGAACATATAGCAGCAGCCTTTTATGTAAAACACTCAGCGTGGAAGTCACAATGTATAAATAGACCACTCTCCCAGGGCACTCTGAGGAATGATTATAGCATTTAAGGCAT
The DNA here is from genome assembly GCF_023721935.1 of Panthera uncia. Taxonomy (NCBI): domain Eukaryota; kingdom Metazoa; phylum Chordata; class Mammalia; order Carnivora; family Felidae; genus Panthera; species Panthera uncia. The sequence continues at coordinate 20,990,887 of NW_026057580.1, forward strand.
TATTCATAAGATCCTGTTTATATAAATGCTGAGAAATGCATGCGTTTCCAACCCCCCCTCCCGCCCCCCCGGAAACTAAAATTAATAGGACTCAATTTTACTAAATGAAACTGTAGTTTTTATCTTAAACCTCTCATGTTGTTCTAATTTTCATACCATGTGTATGTTAAAAAAAATTCTTTTAAAAATGTCAGTAGGAATTACCTTGGGCAGTGAAGTTCATGGAACTTTTTGTTTTTTGTACGATTTGTTAAAAAGAAAAACTATTAAAAAAAAAGAGAGACCATACCTTCATATCTGCTTCTCCTGCGCTGCGTGTGCCCTGACAGAAGAAGTTGTACCTGCCTTCCCATACTCCTGTCACTAACTAAAATAAAACAAAACAAAACAAAACAGAAAAAGCCAATCACCAACAATATCAGAACATATAAAGCCCTATTCAATTAAACTTCAATTAGTTTCTGAATTTGCGACAACTGACCTTGGGCTGGCTGAGGCAAGTCTGCTCTTTGCTCCTGAGCAAAAATCAGGATGACAGGGAGTGTGGACAAAGGGAAGTTTAGATGACCTAAGTCTCAATTTCACAAGGGGTGAACTGGGAGTCACTCCAGGGTGCTGCCTTACCAAGCTGGCTCTCTCCACAATTTTCAATTCCCCAGGCTGTCACAAGGCCTCGACCAGCTTGGTGGCAGGCTCTCTGGGTCCTGCCCACCAGGCAGCCTCAGCCCTTCCCTAAACCAGGGGCTTCTCAAACTTGACCTTGGGGCATCAGAATCCCTGAAAGGGTGTGTTAAAACAGGATCACTGGGGAATGTTTTTGATCCAGTAGGCCTGGGGTGGGGTCCAAGAATTCCTAGGTTCCCAGGTAATATGGATGGTGCTGGTCTAGAGACCACACTCCCAGAACCGGTGCTGTAAAACCTAGGATCATTCAGTAAGCCTCGCCTTCATTATTTCCTGTTGCTGTATCATCCCCTGGGTCCACGAAGCAGACCTCCACAGTGTCACAGAAAGGACCCCAGAATTGAGCTGCAAGCTCCAGGTATCACCAGTTCAATATGACGGCCTCAGTTTCCTCATCTGTACACAGTGAGGACACCTGGTCTAGATGAGACTTAAGGATCCACTGTAATGTCCAGAGAAGAGATTTAATTTGAACACCTGTGCATGTCCACAGTATTTTTTTTTTTTAAGTTTGTTTATTTTTGAGAGAGAGAAAGACAGAGTGTGAGCAGGGGAGGAGCAGAGAGAGGGAGACACAGAATCCCAAGCAGGCTCCAGGTTCTGAGCTGTCATCACAGATCCCAATGTGGAACTTGAACTCATGAACTGTGAGATCATGACCTGAGCCGAAGTTGGATGCTCAACCAACTGAGCCACCCAGGTGCCCCCACACTATGTTCTAAACAAACACCTACGGGGTGCTACTCCTTGTCCAGGTAAACTGTAGCTCACTGCTTCCTCCCAAAGCCTATGGTGACCTTGAGTTTTCCTGGTGACTTTCTCTCTGGTGGCCAACTGGCACCAGATGGGTACAGATGTGGTGGCCTGCCTCGTGCCTGATCTCATCTGGTATCCAGCATAAAAAACTGGCCTTGGGTCTCAAAGTGTGTTCTCCAGTCCAGCTGCATTCACATCCCATGGGAACTTACAAGACATGGAAATTCTTGAGCCTACCCTGGACCTTCAAAATCAAAACTCTGGGGGCAGATCATCAAGATAGGGCTTCAGAGTCATGATCACAGACCTTTGGAGAATCTAATACTGTGGTTTATCAAGTGTGGTCCCTAACCTAGAAGCATCGGTATCTGCCAGAAATTTGTTAGAAAAACAAAACCACAAGCCCCACCCTAGACCTACTGAATCAGAAATTTCTGGGTGCAAAGCCCAGCGGTGTGGTAACAGGCTGTTTTACAGGTGACTTTGATGTAGCTAAAGTTTGAGAACCACTGGCTCAAAGCTATGGTTCCCATTCTAGTTGCATAACAGGATCACCTGGGGAGTTTCTAAAAACTAATGCCTGGCCTCGCCCCAGATCATTAAACCAGAATCTTGAGGGGCCTTTTACAAAGCTCTCAAGCTATTTCAACATGCAACTAGGAGTGGAAACCACGGGTTTCATGGTGGGTGAGCCACGAAGGATGACAAGGGCCTGAAGACAAACGGTTAAATTTCCACCCAGTCTGACCTCAGAAATGTCGGTAGTGGGTGTGGCCACTGCACTCTCACTGGACACCCAGCTTAGAAACTGCTTTTTTTCCTATTAACTTCCTTTCTGTGGTTTGCTTTCTGGCTTTGTCATCGTCTATACATAAAAAAGCATCAGGCATTAACATGGTCTTCGTGGCCAAAGACCAGCACAGGGGTTTGGGGCACACACGAGGGAGGCATCATTATGTGATGAAGAGTCTGCATTAGGAAGTGAAAGGTTGGAGCGCTGGGCTAGCTAGGCTGCTATCCTATCCACCAAGGCCCAGGACCTGAGACGAGCCCGCCGAGTTCCTCAGGCCCTGGGTACTTTAAAGTAAAAAGATGAGGTTGGACTAAATTATCTCTAAAGGTTCTGTTCTAACTTTCTACAATTTCTATGTTAAGACTTAAAAAAAATAAACCACATACAAACTACACTGCACTATCTTTTAAATAAATTTTTTAATGTTTATTTATTTTTGAGAGAGAGAGACCAAGTGTGACTGGGGAAGGGGCAGAGAGAGAGGGGGACATAGAATCTGAAGCAGGCTCCAGGCTCTGAGCTGTTAGCACAGAGCCCAATGCGGGGCTCGAACTCACAGAATGAGAGATCATGACCTAAGCCGAAGTCGGATGCCTACCGAATGAGCCACCTAGGTGCCCCTACACTGCACTATCTTTGAAAAACCAACATCCACAAGGTAATTTATAAGGTCTATTGTCCTCTTAAGTCACAGCCAGTGAAGCACACCACATGCAGACCTTATTTCAAGTTCCAAGAATCAAGACACAAAGCCTGAACCCCAAGAGGGGTTGGGAGTCAGTGGTGTTGGCATGTGTGCCCTCAGAAGAGCTGCCGCCTTTCCTTTTACCCCCTGAGGGAACCAATGAATTCTCTTCTGTGGCTGGATGATACAGAAAGGGAACTAATGGTTCTCGATGAGATTTTCACAGGACTCCTGAAAATGATAAAAAGTAAGGACAATACAGCAAAGTTCTTCATGAAGATAAATTTATGCCATTTAAAAGATACATTAACAATGATAGCCTTACTGAAATTTATTAACAGTGACTGTCCTCATGTATCTAGGACATATTTTTGAAATTTTAGCATCTTATTAATTTAAAATTCTAGGACCTACCATCACTGTTTTCCAGCTACTGTTTTGGTTTATAGTGTCTTGAGATACCCTGGGTTGCTTTTGCCAACTTGAGAACAGAATGGTGTGTGTGTGTGTGTGTGTGTGTGTGTGTGTGTGTGTGTGTGTGCGCGCGCGCGCACAAAATTAAAGATGGTTGCATCCATGAATGCCTGCCTTGGTGGTAGAGGGGAAAAGCAAGGGAGCTCTCTCTCTGAGGAAGAAGAGGACTAATCCTTCCCTGTAATCCTGCAGCCACTTTGACTGAGGAAGGGTCTGTTAACTCCAGCAGAAGGGACTGACACATGCCTTTCTTTCAAAATGTCTTTCAGAAGGCAGCCAGGTTGGACTGCCTTGCTCCTTAAGCTAATTACCTTAAAATTCCATTTGTCCCTTTTCCTTTAAATGGGGGGAAATATCCTTATCTAAAATACCCACCATCTCTAGAAGCTCAAGAACTTCAGGTCTTGGGTAGATGAACTTCCCCAGCACTGAAACGTGAAGCAGGTACACCAACCAGAAGCTCTCATCCGTCCAGTGCCATTTCAAACTGCCCCAGGCCCGCCATCCTGATCTCCTAGTAGAGACTCCCTGCCAACCAGGCATCTCTCCCTTGCTCACCACTGCCACTCAGCACTTCCACTGGGGCCCCAGGGTCTCCCAAACCACTGAATTCTGGGTTTAAAACCCTTCAGACTCTCAGTGCCTTCAGAACCCAATCCTAAACCCTAGGCAAAGCATTCACGTTCTTCCACACACTCCCCCAAGCTGACTTCCCCTGCTCCCTGACCTAAAGTCAGACGGGCCCCCTTTCCTTCTCCAAGCATGCCACTCCTCACCCACCTCGATATGGCCAAGGGCACAGAGCACAGGTTTGGGCACTAGCCAGGAGGAGGTTAAATCCTAGCATCCCACATTTAGCTAGGTGACCTTAGACCAAGTATGTCCATCTCTATACACCTGTTTCTTCATTCCCCAAACAGGACAAAAATAGCAGTCCCACCTCTTCAGGATGCCCTGAGAAATAAATGAGATGCATGGAGTGTACACATGCTTATCCTATCCAAGCTGGCACATGGGACAAACACAATGAAGTTAGCAGTGACCATGAACTTATTCTTTTCAACCTGAGTGCTGTCTGCACCCAGGTACCCCCATCTCTAGCTCTAAAAATCCTATCTACCTTCAAAGTTTGGTTAAAATTCTCTTCGTGATCGCTTGCTTGAGCACTCCAGCTGAAGTCTATCCTTCTTCCTCTAAGCTCACCCTTGTGAGCTTGTGGTATGTGCTCATATGCTCCTCCTTTCAACGCTTTGTTAAAGGGTCTGTTTTGCGCCCTTTGGTAAGCTCACAGAGGTGGGGACTGTGGCTCCTGCATCCACAGAACCCAGCACAGGGACTTGTACACCAGAGGTGCTGAATAAATATTTGCTAAACTAATGATAAAGAGGTCAAGCCATGGCTTTTTGCCCCTCAAATTGAGGCCTAATGTGTTATTCATAGCCAAAAAACCCCCACGAAAACAAAAAAACCCCAAACCCCAAAAGGTGTCATTTGTAAATGGAGAAATTGAAACAAAGTATTTTAGTGAAACTTGAATTTGACAATATTCGTCTGAATTCTTCTGTTCACAAGATGGAAAAACCAGTCCCCATCAAATGTCATAGTGGGGGGATATGGAAAGTTGAATTCTCAAGTATCCCCTCTGCTTTTGAAGGGATAGAATAATTTAACACACGAGGACCAAGCACCTGACTTAAAGTTTCTCCATAAGACTCTCAGCAATTCTCCATAAAATGGGCCAGTGCCAGAAGGTTCTGTTCCCTCCATCCCCCATCAGAGGGAAACAGCATGGGGTTTTCAAGGCTATTCCCTCCAGCTCCACTAGGAACACATCAGAGGAGACAATGCTCTAGTCAAAGTCACCTTAGCTACCACTTCCCTTCAGGGCTCAGGCCTGGCTTCTTTCCAGAGAGCTGCTTTGGTCAGTTCCCCAGAAATCTGACACACTGCTGCAGACACTGCAAAGCGAGAGGGCCCAGGAGGCTGGACAAAGGTGAGGCACTGAAAGTAAGGGTAGGTCTCTCTGTCTTGGGCTTCTGGGAATCAGCTCAAAAGAGGGCAGGACTATACCTCAATGAAAAAGCAGTCACAACGCACAGCTTGCCACTACCTGCACAGTACAGCTACTCCAAGAGCAACAGTGTGCATTATTTACCTGGCTTTTCCCAAGTAATCAAAATACAAATAGCACTACTACAAACCATATGTGCTTTCCCCTTCCTTGGAGTAAGGCAAACTTTAATTAAGCCAGGAGCATGGAAAGGGCTATAATTAAAGCTGAGCTAGAAGCTTTTTCTTCTTAGGAGACAAATTCAATAACCAAAGGTGGTTTCATGCATCTTTTCATTTAAAGAAGAAAAGTTAGGTGAATAGCACAGCTAGGTCTGGATGATTCACTTCGTGGAGTTAATAATTTCTAATATTGAGAGAGGTGACTTTTCTCATCTAACACCACAGTTAGCCACAAATGAGGCATAAACTCTAGCGTGATAACCACTTCCAGAGCACTTTCTGGAATGCCACCAAATCATCTCAAGAAACAAGGTCATTTAACATTTAAAGAATAAGCAGAAGAATGTCTTCTTGGGTGACCATGATCAGCCATTCACCCCAATACTCCAAGATGTCAGAGCCACAAGATAACCCTTTTCCAAAAGGGCTGGCTGCTTTTAGTGATAGGGGCTTGGTAAGCTGTGTGGTCATTACCCCCAAGCAGACATCCATCCAATAGAAGACAATGAGACTAGAGACTGTCCTTACTGGAATTCAATTGCATCTATAGGACCCAAAGGGCATTTCTAAGCAACACCAAGTGTGTGGTTGACATGTTCATAGTTTTTATGGTTTCCATGTGAATGTCCAAGTGTGTGTTTTTTAGATTTGTGTATAAGTTCATGTTTTCAATAGGGAAACAAAGATGAGAAGTGATATGGGTGCCCCAAGGTCACACAACTTTTTGGTGATACCACCAGGCACCCAGAATTCTGGCTCTCAGTTCACTTGCAATCTCAAACGGCAGTTCAATCCTTAATAAGAGCACGATGGGGGTGCTCTACCCATGAAGAATTCTCTGGAAAAGTAGACTTGTTACCTGCATCTTTACTTCAGCAGTGGTTTGGATTGAAATTAACCACCAGGTACTCCAAAATTCAAAGTACCTATTTCTTCCAGGGTTTGGCTAGTCGCTCTTGGCTGTGCTATTATGAAATAGGGTCAGATCAAAGCATGTGGCCTTGAATTTAAAATCTTTCATGTCCATGGCACAAAAACAGACACATAGACCAATGGAATAGAATAGAAACCCCAGAACTAGACCCACAAACGTATGGCCAACTCATCTTTGACAAAGCAGGAAAGAACATCCAATGGAAAAAAGACAGTCTCTTTAACAAATGGTGCTGGGAGAACTGGACAGCAACATGCAGAAGGTTGAAACTAGACCACTTTCTCACACCATTCACAAAAATAAACTCAAAATGGATAAAGGACCTGAATGTGAGACAGGAAACCATCAAAACCTTAGAGGAGAAAGCAGGAAAAGACCTCTCTGACCTCAGCCGTAGCAATCTCTTACTCGGCACATCCCCAAAGGCAAGGGAATTAAAAGCAAAAGTGAATTACTGGGACCTTATGAAGATAAAAAGCTTCTGCACAGCAAAGGAAACAACCAACAAAACTAAAAGGCAACCAATGGAATGGGAAAAGATATTTGCAAATGACACATCGGACAAAGGGCTAGTATCCAAAATCTATAAAGAGCTCATCAAACTCCACACCCGAAAAACAAATAACCCAGTGAAGAAATGGGCAGAAAACATGAATAGACACTTCTCTAAAGAAGACATCCGGATGGCCAACAGGCACATGAAAAGATGTTCAACGTCGCTCCTTATCAGGGAAATACAAATCAACACCACACTCAGATACCACCTCACGCCAGTCAGAGTGGCCAAAATGAAGAAATCAGGGGACTATAGATGCTGGAGAGGATGTGGAGAAACAGGAACCCTCTTACACTGTTGGTGGGAATGCAAATTGGTGCAGCCGCTCTGGAAAGCGGTGTGGAGATTCCTCAGAAAATTAAAAATAGACCTACCCTATGACCCAGCAATAGCACTGCTAGGAATTTATCCAAGGGATACAGGAGTACTGATGCATAGGGGCACTTGTACCCCAATGTTTATAGCAGCACTCTCAACAATAGCCAAATTATGGAAAGAGCCTAAATGTCCATCAACTGATGAATGGATAAAGAAATTGTGGTTTATATACACAATGGAATACTACGTGGCAATGAGAAAAAATGAAATATGGCCTTTTGTAGCAACATGGATGGAACTGGAGAGTGTTATGCTAAGTGAAATAAGCCATACAGAGAAAGACAGATACCATATGGTTTCACTCTTATGTGGATCCTGAGAAACGTAACAGAAATCCATGGGGGAGGGGAAGGAAAAAAAAAAAAAAAAAAGAGGTTAGAGTGGGAGAGAGCCAAAGCGTAAGAGACTGTTAAAAACAGAACAAACTGAGGGTTGAGGGGGGGTGGGAGGGAGGGCAGGGTGGGTGATGGGTATTGAGGAGGGCACCTTTTGGGATGAGCACTGGGTGTTGTATGGAAACCAATTTGACAGTAAATTTCATATATTAAAAAAAAATAATAATAATAAAAAAAAAAATAAAATAAATAAAATCTTTCATGTCCGGACTATAAGGATGCCCACTTAAGATAATTCACACTCATAACTTTCAAAAGTGTTTTGTTTTTTTTCCTTATTACCAGAAACACCCTTGGGTTACTGCTGAATGAAATACTCTTAAGTCATAAGGACAGGCTCTATACACTAGAAAAGTCTTCAGAACAAAGCACAAAGAAACAGCTTGTCCTCATCCAAACCCAAAATAGGTATGTCTGGCATTTTTCCTTGAACCCTACACCCTGCCCTCTTAAGCTGGTAGTCCTTTTCTCTCACTTTTCAGGCCTCCTGAGGAGTGGCTTCTACTAAGTTGCTTTCACGTGTACAGCCAGAAATGCTCATTTTATATTTCATGGGGATGTTAGTGGCTAGGGAGAGCAAGACCTCATGCTAAGACTCAGCATCCTGAGACAGTGGTGCACAATGGTTTAAGGCACAGGCCTGAATCCCAGGCCTACCTGGGAAGTCTCCGTCCACAGAGAGGGCAGTGGCAGTGTGATGAACAGTCAATGAGCTAGCCCACTACCTGGCGTAAGGCAGGCACCTATATAAATCTTTGCCAAGATTCTAGCCAGATGTTTGCTCCTTCTGCTTCCAGAGCATGAAAGCCCATGAGTAGGCCTGAGGTGGTGTTGCCCCTCCTGTTACAGAAGCCCCAGCCAGGGCATCCTTTGAATAATTTAAAGAGAGATCTCCATCTCTCCATCTACCAACTCTTGCTTTGCAGATTAAGTCTGCTTTGGTTGAGGATTTGTAAAGTAATGTGTTTTCTCATGCCGCCGGGCCGCCAGGCTGCCAGGCCAAGTTACACCAAAGGCTTGTGGGGTCAGTTTAGAGGTGTCAGGCCTGGCTTTGGACCAACTCCAAAGCTTGCTCTCAACTGGCAGGTAATCCTCCCCTTTCTGCTGGGTGTGGGAAGTGAAGGGAAGGCTGCATCCTTTTCTCCATTTGCCCAATATAAGGCATTCTCTCAGGGCAGTGCCAGATCAACTGAGGGCGCATAACTGCGTGGGGTGTTTCCACTCATTGAGATAAGTTTCCTTCTGAGCAAAGAGCTTCTGTTGCAGGGGAACCGAGAGTGAGAACTATTTTATGGCAATCATCAGGCCTTTCTGAGAAGTATTAATCTCACCAGATGATTGAACTTCTCTATACCTCTGTTAAATGAGAAAAGCAGAATAGTAAATATTGTTTTCAAAGTACTTTAGTAAACAAAATCTTTTTTTTTTTTTTTTTTAAATAAAATTCAATGATCAACTACCAGGTCTTTTCAGTGTTTTTCCAAATCCTATTTCCCCACAATAATATTTCTATTTTAGGAAAGCCTGAAGGGAAAGAAAAACAAGACAGTTTAGAATATAGTGTTTCCAAAGCAACTGCTCTGTGGTTCTATCAGGACCTTCAAAGCCAGAGCCCTGGGAGGAACAGGCTGTCAGGTGCTTGCCCAGCTGCTTCAACAGTGTCAACCCCACAATTACAGAGAGGTCAGAAGGCACAAGCAGAACACCCATCTCGCAAACTTCTTTCATCTTTCCAATAAAGAAGCATCAGAAGCATCAGAAGTCTTCAAAAGAAGATGCAAAGGAAAAAAAAGTACGGACGTCTGGTTCTGGCAATGTAGCAAACTGAACAAAAACAGAACCCACTCCCCCACTACAAACTCATATACAGAAAAGCTGCACAGAACCCTCCAAAACAAGTGCATCACCTCTGATGCTTAACTGTAAGGTGAGGCCCCTCCCCAACGCATTATTCAGAAAGAAGGAAGTTTGCCTACATTGAAGTCCTTTTAAAATCTTTGACTTGGGGAAGACACATTACCTGAGATAACCCCACCCAGCAAAACTAGTTTGGGATGCTTATCCAGAACACCAAACTCTTTTTGTTTTCAAAGAAAAGATTTCACGAAGATTTAATAATTATTCCCAGAGGTATGACCTCACAGATGTGGCTGAAAACAAATGGTTAAGTTTGGAGAGAACTGTCATATCTCGATCACAGAGAAAAAAAGACCCGTGATGCTCCTACGTTATGGAGTGAAAAAAAGACAAGTGGCAAACTTTCAGAAATGAATGATATACAGCCATTTGAACTAAAAACTCAATAGATGGATGAGACAGGAGACACAAATGAAAATGTGGGTGAATCAGAAGAATGCAGAGGACAGAGATAAAGAGGCACAAATATTCAAAAGACAGCATGTGTGGAGTCTGGGACTATCTAGCATGTGTCTAACCGCAGAGAGAGGAGGAGAGGCCAGAATCTAGCAAACGATGGCAAAGTACTTTCCTCAACTCATGGAATATGTAAACTTTTGGACTGAAGGCTCACAAGTCCTGAATGAGTTACATGAAAGCAGAGGGCTACCCAGGCAACTGTTTTTAGTTTTTTAGGCAACTTAACAAGTACTTGGAACAAAAAAGATTACTTACAAATGAACAAAAACAAGACTGCAGCTGACCTCCCTGGAATAAATCTTCAAAGCACTGAAGAAAAATAATCTAGAATTCTATGCCCCACTAAAATACTATTCAAGCTTAGAGACAAATAAAATGATGCTCAAATGGAGACTAAGAGTTTAGTCTTCACAGGAAAGAACTACTCTAGAAGAAGAAAACCGAGACTCAAAGGCAAGAATGAATTTCACAGGTCAATAGCACAGAGAAGAGCAACCCCAGAGTGTAAAGATGACTGTTCAGGACCTTGGAACACGCTGGGACTCAACACGACAACCGAGACATGGAAGATGGGACAAGAGCAGAAACTTCTAAGGTCCTGTGTTACTCAGGAAGATAGAAAGAATAATTCACTTTAGACTTTATGAAATCATAAAGGCATATTCAAAACTTATGGGTAACACTAAAATATACAATTAGAAGGAATGATTTTTAAATCAGTAAATGAAAAAAGAAATGTACACACATAAAAAATGTCAAAGAAATTATTCCAAAATAATCACTACACTAAATGAAAATAGGTTAAATTTCCCCACTAAAAGACAAGAGACTATCAGATTCAGTCATTAAAGTCCTCCTATGTATATATCTGGTAAAACAAACAAAAACAAGCAACATTTGCATAAGGAGACCAAGAGTACTCAATATAACACTGTCAACTGGAAACCTGTCTGTCCATGCAAAGAGAACTGCACAAAATGGTATGATAAATTGTAAAACTGAAATAATAAAGAAGTTAAAATTAATTACCTAAATCTGTAAGTTTCAACATGGATTGATCTCAAAATACAATGACTAAAAGGAGGCTATTTGAAAGAGTAGAAACAGTAAACCATTTACATAAGTTAAAAAAATTCCTCACAATATATTACGTGCTATCAAGTATACATACATATGTATTGAAAAATATAAAAATATATCCAGAGAAGAAACATAGGAACTTTGGAGGGAAGTTATATTTGGGAAGGGACTGTACTTCAGATGCATTTTTGTAATATTTTCTTTTTTAAGTAAACAATTCAAACTGATAATAAAAGATCAATATTTATGAGGTAGATATTGTTTATGTGATTTTATTTTTCATATTCTGAAGTAGTTCTGAAATTACAATTTATTTATTTATTTTTAACGTTTATTTATTTTTGAGACAGAGACAGAGCATGAACAGGGGAGGGGCAGAGAGAGAGGGAGACACAGAATCTGAAACGGGCTCCAGGCTCTGAGCTGTCAGCACAGAGCCTGACGCGGGGCTCGAACTCACGGACCGTGAGATCATGACCTGAGCCGAAGTCAGACGCTTAACCAACTGAGCCACCCAGGCACCCCTGAAATTACAATTTAAAATAAAAAATTCAGAGGATAAAAAAGAATACGTTTTAGATCTATGCCAATCCAGATCCATCTATTCAGTCAGCTATCAATCATTGCTTGCTTGCTTATGTATGTATGTATATCTTTGAGAGAGAGAGAGAGAGAGAGAGAGAGAGACACACACACACACACACACACACACACACACACACACACACAAAGTGAGAGCAGGGGAGGGGCAGAGAGAAAGGGAGACACAGAATCTGAAGCAGGTTCCAGGCTTGTTGTCAGCACAAAGCCCAATGTGGGGCTTGAACCCACGAATTGTGAGATCTTGACCTGAGCTGAAGTAAGAGGCAAACGGCTGAGCCACCCAGGTGCCCCTCAATTGTTGTATTAAAATTACACGTTAAATGTTCTGAATGCTCGAGACAGTTCTAACTGCAAGGGAATACAGATACATAAGTACTCAAAAAATAATCTTGTTTGTAATCTGTGATTTTTGTTGTTAATAAAGTAAAATGGTGGTTGAGGCCTTTTCTTTTTTCTTTTAGCATTTGCAACTGTTCTATCCCAATGCTCAGGATACATTTGATGGAGCCCTACTAACAAAGGGAAGAGACATGGAGATTACAGCCATTCTGTAAGTGCATCATCTGTGTGAGGGACAGGAGGCAGAGGCCACACCCATGGAGCGGTTTAATGGAAAGCCATGTGTCATGTTTGTTGGGAATAGCAGGAAGACAAGAGAGGCTAAAGAATCACTGCCTTTTAGAGCTTGAGTCTTCTGACTCAGTGTCCTCCTGCCTTCACAGGGGAACTGATCCTTGAGTAGTTTTCAAGAATGAGATGGAGACTGTCAAATAAAGGTGGGCTTGGTTAGGTCTGAAAGGAAGTTTCTTGGGGGTAGATGGGAAAAATGAAAGACACTGGTATTGGGGGGTTTGAGCAGAGCTAAGCAGAAGGCGCAGGCTGAGAGATCAGTATCTCTTCCTGAGGAAAGGGGCCAGAAGTTCTTAAAGTTCAAAGCCTACCATGCAGTACTGACCCTACTTCCTCTGCAGCTACTGCTGAGTCCCAGGATGAGTGCATGAGACCCAGGCTGATCAACAGGGATGCTCCCTTTTGGACTGTAACAAACCAAGCAATGAGGTTCTCTCAGCTTAGGGGGACAAGAGGCCAGAGGCAGGTGGAGAGCAGATATACCAAAATGGTTGGCATACAGCAGCTGCCCGAGTGGGACTCCCATGTTTGGCACACTAACAAAGGAGTCAGAAGTGGCTCAGAAAGCCTGCCAGAGGGGACAGTGGAAACAAGTCCAACTTGGACATACACCACATGTTGAGGAAAAGCCACATCTGGCATTATCTGGTTGGGGGTTCTCAATCTGGACCTCGGGGACATACAGATAGTTTGGAGAAACAGTGGGGCTTTGATAAAGCATGACATATGCCCTGCCTCTCAGAGGCACATAAGATTTTTATATTTGCTACTAAGGATAGAGATTTACAATGGTGAGTGACACAAGCCAAGCTGTTTTCTATTAACTGAAATTTTATTTCTGAGCCTCGTCACTGACTGTGATTTTAGGTAACACCTAATTTAATACATAAAAGTTAAAAGGCTTGCCATAAAGCCCTAGACTTTCAATCTAAAACATACCACTGTTCAAATCAGGGATCCAGAAACATTTTCTTAGAAATAAAACACCAAGCTCATGAGGTAATAAGAAGTAATGCCATGTCTCTCCTTTCAATTTTCTTGCTATCAAATGCATTAACTATAAACAAGTCTAATTTTTTTCTACATTTTAAACTCCGTTTCACAGTTTTAAAAGTCATTGTTATTTTCCTTCTTCTGGTAATTTTAAAGCTATAATGACTCTCCCCCTTTTACTTCCTTGTTACCTTCCTTCTTTCAAGATTTCTCTTTGTCTCCTGTGAGTGACAGTTAATTTTATTTGTATTAGCCTAGAACTTGCCAAGGCAGCTGTGAATTCATGCCACAGGATTAAATACACACAAATATCAATGACTGCGTATTTATTTTTTAAATTCCTTATGGACCCAAGTATACAGATAAGCAGAAGGGTAAATAACGACTAATAATCATGACCCTGCCAACCCTGCCAACCGTGTGACCGCAGACAAATGGCTCCAGCTCTTGGGACCTTTCTGTGGGATGAGGGGCCCAAATGGGATCTGTCCCCTCCTCACTTTGGTCATAAAACCCCATGACTACCCTCCTATGTTTTAATATTCAGTGGAATATAAATGCTAAGTTAAAGAAAAACAGTAGCTAAAATGAAATGAAAAAATTGACAAAGGTTATGTTACAGTGATATTATTGATGGGTTTATGTAAATACAGAAAAAAAGTCACACAAACATCAAATGTAAATACTATCTAACTTGGGAAGTACCAGGGCTTGTTTTAAACTCAGGCAGATCTGATTTGGGTTTATTTTTAGAAACTTGATTAAGGAATTTTTTTTTTGAAACACTTTTTAAAATCTTTTTTAACATTTATTAATTTTTGAGAGAAGGAGACAGAGCATGAGCGGGGAGGGAAACAGAGAGGGAGACACAGAATCTGAAGCAGGCTCCAGGCTCTGAGCTGTCAGCACATAGCCTGATACGGGGCTCAAACTCATGAGCTGTGAGATCATGATCAAAGCTGAAGTTGGACACTTAACCAACTGAGCCACCCAGGCACCCCAAGGAATTATTATTATTACTGCTTAATGTACTCACTCTAAATCAGGAGTTAAAATTGTTTTCCGACTGTATATTTCTTAAGCCTCTTTATCCAGTGCTGAGACTGCTCAACGTCTTCTCTAGTCCTCACCAAACTGTCAGGGAAAATCTGTATTTCCTACCACGGTGCTTCTCGACCCTTCCAAGTTCAGTCACCTGCATACAGCAGCAATTTATACAACACTTTGCTTCCCCTCTTTACCCAAGAATTATCTGTTTGAGAGAGGTGAAATGATGAGGTTATAGCTCTGTCTCCAGGGTTTGGGAAACAGAAAAGGCAGATCCTTAACCACTAGAAGATTTAATAATCTTAAATATTTTTTTGTCTAGAATATTGTTATGCATAATAATAAACTCTATAAAAGCTTTCTTAAAGAAATAGCTGTATCATCTATCAATTGTGGGAAAGTAAACAGTTCACTCTGAAAACCTGACAACCTGCTGCACTTTTGTTCCTTAAACACAGAGATGTGCACAGTGCTGGGCCCGGGAGACACTCCTGCGCACTGTCCCTGCCTCCAGTCCTGCAATATCCACCTTGGAGGCTAATTAAACTGCCTTCATTCTAGAACAGGACAGAAAAAAGCAAAAAGGGAGGTTGTAAGCATTTCACAGAGTACCAAGCATAAAAGTAATGATAGTAGCATCTACCGTTCTAATCATAAACTCTTTCGCTGCCTTCTGAAACCTACCTGGGAGAACAGGACACAGACCTGGCCCAGGTCCAATCAATACCTCTTGCAATCAGACAGTGTTTCACACCGGCGTATGAACCCAGACACGCTCTTGCACACGGCCACATGCAGACAGAGATGGAGAGGCCTGCGGCTGATGGGGGGGTTCATGCTTTCCTCTAAACACTAATTTCAAGATTCATCCTGGTTTCTCCCCTCCCTCACCGCCCCTATTTCTTCTTTACTATCCCATGGAGAATTAAAGCCACCATAAAAGGTTAAAAAGCTAAATGGAAGTGCTTGCAAATGTTTATGTATGGCTTAATTCCCCACCCAGAGATTCAGCGACACTTTTGTGTGGTGAGGCATTTGTGTTGCAAGCCTGAAAGGTGAAGTCCCCTCCCCTAAAAACGTACAGAGGCCGTGCTTACCCTTGGAGGGCAGCTTCCCTCCCCCGCTTGGCTTTGAAGGCTGTTTTACATAACTGCGGGAAAGAGGGAGGACCTAAGTTTTGATTCCAGTTTCTTTCCTTTTTACTTCAGCTACAATGCTAGCCTTTGAGATCATCAAACATGGCTTTCAACATCCCAGTTACACAGAAAAAATAACTTGGCCCAAACTTAGACCATTCAAATCCTAAACGCAGATCTCACTATCCTCTCTTCTTAGCTTCTAAAAAAATAACTTGTCAAATCTCAAAGCTATTTACAGTTATCAGACCAGGCAAGAGGCTGACTTACCATAAAGCACACTGAACACAACTGCCACCCACTTCCTTCCTCACCACCTCCAAACAAGAACCCTGCATTTATTAAATGCTCAACAATAAAACGTTCACAGGTCTGTTTTTTTCACATTTTGTTCATTTGCCATTCTTTGCTCTGCTTGCATAAAAGTATTTCTGAAAATATTTAATTCTGAATATGAAACATAACCAAAGAATCGATAGCAAAGGCTTCTATTTTAGATGTTCTAAAAGGCGTATTTGTACAAACAACTCTTGCATTTTGAAAAATCAATTTTAAAACATACTCAAAATGGAGTCATGTATTTGACCTCCAGGTGCACCCATCCCACCCCCGACACACTGCCCTTCTTCATTTAGGAACACAATTCAGGATGGCGACTGGAACGCATTTAAGAGACCTACCTCACAGAACATATAGAGAGACAGCAATGTGAGGCCAAGGTTATACACCACTAAAATTCCCCGGCAAGAGAATGGCTGCCTATTCTTCATGTATTTTGGTCCCAGCCATACAATTAGTAAGTATATGACAGAGCAGATAAAAGTAGGTATATAATTGTCCAGAAGAAACCATCCTTTTACTCTGGTATCTGGAAAATAATAAAAGGAAAACACACAGTGATTAATAAGGCAGATAAAAAAACCACAACTTTTTTCAAACATTAAAAATCTTTCCCCATAATTTTGTAACAGTCATCTAATACTCAAGCTCCTAATGCCAGCAAAGCAGTTGGAAGAGGAAGCAGGAGTTTTCAATATTTGTCATATAAGGTGAAGCTCTTTGTTACATGTTCTGAATAATAACATGTATATCATGCATGGCTTCTACATAAAATAAAAACATTAAAAAAAATCCTTTCCAAAGCATCTTAAAGAAAGCAAGGACAAAGCTAAAGTTTCTACTAACTGTATTTATGGACCAGATCTGCTGAATGATGCACAGACAGGGTAATGAAACTCCAGAAATGGCAGTCTTTGAACTCCAAAGTCCTCATCTTAAGTCAAGTGTCTGCCAGTCTGCCCAGCATGTGCAGACTCAGAGAAAACATGTTATTTATCTAGCTTAGCAACAATTACTGATTAGAAAGGCAGCATCTGCTATGAGTGCAATGGTCAACAGCAGAGAGGACAATAATTTTAAAGAAAAAAAAAAAAAGATGAGGCAGTAATGACAGTGAAGTGACTATTTAAGGAACCATGTGAGCAGCAGAAGCTTGAGAGGGAAGACCTACACTGATTCGGGGCAGGGGAGGGGGTGCTACATGTGCAGGACAGATCTCCCTTCCCCCACCCTTTTCCTAGGCAGAGAGGAGGAAGATTAGTTCCACAGAGCTGCCAGCAGCAATCTGACAGCCCTCTTCTTGGATGGGGAGAAACTCTCTGGCAGCCAGACCCCCTAGGCGTTAACCTGTCCCCTGCAAGAGTCAACTTCTGCCTGTGGCTGACTCCCAGGAAGCCACTTCCGCAGCATGTTCCTGTCTGCATGCTACTTTGATGAGCCCCCAAAACCTATTGCTCCTCAATCTGATCTACCCTCTAAGGCCACTCACTATGGAGCTCAGAGGCGCATGCAGTTTTCGCCTTCTGCAGCTTCAGAGAAGCAGCATCTAGTGGGGAAAGTCTCTGTTCCTTCTTGGACCTCCTGACTGGACCATCTTGCTACATTCTTCAATGCTTTTTCTCTTGATCTTGCAGGAAAAGCACCCATCCATTTGGGGAATGGACTGTCAGTCTCCTTTCTTAGAGACATTCTAAATTCTCCCTGGGTTTCTCTGTAATGCTCCTCTCTTGGCTTAAGAGGAGATGCCCTCCACCCTCTCCCCGCTACTTATGCTAAGGTGGTAGAGGGGGTTACCACAGTTCTGCTGAACTGGTAGTTCTTAGAAGTCCTTCAGGGAGGTGGCTGGCCACAGTGAACTTAAGGAGGAGATTCGTAGCACCTTTTGTTCTCAGCTCTAGGCCCTGGTTGTCAACTGTGAGAAAGCAAGTTCCCACACAGCAACTAACATTAGACAGTTACATATGCTTGTGTGTACATACATATCACAAACACAATAAATGTACACACAAAACCCTCTCATTTCCTTTTATTTGATGTTCTATCTTACATCTTATTTTATTTTTTTACACCTTGCTTTTAAAATCTTGTAAGGCCGTATCTGCAAGTATCCATCCTCCATCCATACTGCCAAGTGCTGCCAGAGCGGCTGGCTGCCCCAAGGGTGCCCCCAGGCAGTAAATCTTTAGGGATCTAGCCAACCATGGCAGTCCTTGCCCACTCTCTGGTGACTTGTTCAGACAACGGCATGTGAAGCAATTGTGGCCACTGAGCTTTGAGGAGATGACAGCTGGGTGAAAGGCCCTGGTGAAGAGTTTCCTTCTTAAAGGCATGCAAATGAACAGATTTTCCCCTCCTCCTCCGTAGGTGCTGCCTGGAGTTGCTGTGGTCATCCAGTAACCATGAAAGGTGGAAGGATTTTTCCAAGGGCAGAACTGCTGATATACTGAGACTGTGAAGTAGAAAATGACAAGAACAAGTGTGCTAGGTCCCTGAAATAACTCAGGAGTTGCTCAATCTTGATAATGTAAACGGATCATTTTTGTTACTGTTTCAGCCATTTAAAGTTGGACTTTTTTTGTTCTATGAAGCTGAAATAAGGCATTATCTCAACCCAAGAACACATAAAAAAATGATCTAATTTGGTTTTGCTCATTTGGCTGTACGCTAACTTACTGCATCAGTTCCCCTACTGATGGGCATGTAGATTATTTCCAATCTTTACAAGCAATGCTATAAAGGAGTATCCTTATTCACATCTTTGTAATAATGATCAAGATTAGCTATAGGATCAAGTCTTAGGAGTCAAATAGCAGAGTCGAAAGGCATGTGCTTTTTGATTTCAATGGAAGACACAACTACCCTCCAAAGAGGTCTTATCAATTAGACTGTTTCTCCACACCCTCATGTTTTAACTCTACCATACTAAGAAATGCAGTTTCTTTTGTTTTCTTTTGTACTTTAAAAATCGTAAATGAAACTGACAACCTTTTCATTTGTTTAAAAGCTTCTTGCAGTTTTTTAATGACTCTTTCTGTAAACCTATAAAGTTCCTTCTTTACAGACACATCAAGAGACATGACAGATGACGTTCAAAAAAAGCAACATGGAGCCGATTTACTTCCTAAAAGGAAACAAAACGATTAAGCATAAAAAGTGAGATCAGGTGTATCTATTTACCCACTGATGTGACACAACGTGAAAGGACAATAAGCCCTGAAAATTATAAAAGGGGAAGAGTTTTAAACCACCACAGCAGTGCATTTTGGAAACCAGTTTCAGCTGGATACTCAGAACTGAGGAAAACCCAGCACCAATAATGGTGAAATGTGCAGCATTCTCAGGCTACAAGCTTTCCAGCACAATATGATCTCCAGCTAACGTCACCAGAGGGTCACAGCAGCTGTGTCACAGGGGACACTGCACTGCTTCAAGAGTGTCACAGGACTTCTCCAAGCCCCTTGTTATCCAGGACAAAGCACTGGTCTTATCACAGAAGACGCTAATGTTTTCTAGAATCTCTTCATGCAATATTTATAAGTGTCTCTAAAGGGAGGGGAGCAAAACCAAAAACCACCTTACCTCGGGGGCCTAGCAATGCCTTGAAATAGGTACTAAGTGATGCATCAAAATTTTCCATTTTAAAACCTATTAAGAAAAACAGACATTGATTAATCTCTACTCAAAATGCTTTTTATACAGTGTTTTTTTCATAAAAGAACAAGAACAAATTCTTTTCAAAGATGTGCTATGGACAAGGTTATGTTCAAACTTTTTTTTTTTTTTTTTGAATTCCCAAAGTAACTTGTGTGCTAGGTCTAATTTGGAAATCAAAAGTAAAGACAGAATCTCATGAATTCACGTTATAAATGAAGTGCCAGTTTTCTGAACTTCTTTTCGCAGTTCCATAAAAATGCTTCCTGTGAAGCTGGAATCTCAGTGGGGAGAAAAGTGGAACCGGGCTGAAAAAGGTGGCAGACGGGAGACAATCCCATCTGGGCAAGAACCAAAGCTTGAGGAAAGACTGTAGCCAAGATGGGAAGAGCCATGTTAGGAAAGGAAGGCCACAGTACAGACATTTGCTATTTGCATCAATTACTATTTAAAAATACTTCATGTCCATGATAAAAAATTCAAATATTAAAAATGAAAAGAGACGGTAAAAAAAATTTCATCGCTTTGCTCCAACCACAATCCCAAAGCCCCACTTTTCAAAGGAACCTAATGGTAACTTTTCTTGGACATACCTCTAGAGATTTTTCTCTTCTGAGCACAAAAGGAGTGATGCCAAATGGGTGTTTTTACAATTGTGGATTTCAATCCATTAATAGATGACAGGTCACCTTAGCATTAATAATTTTATTAGTAATAATAGAAATAATAACCAAGACTGCTTTGCCCCTAGTGAGAACGAATATTTTCCTGTCTTCAGTGTTACTGTATTACATTAGTATGATGATGTATAAGTACTATGTACTCTGTTGTAATATAAAATATACTCTTGCTGTGGAGGTCACAGTAAAAAAAAATTACACGGAAAACAATGTTATATCAAGGGGAGTACATACTACCTGCTTGCCTTCACTTGAAACATCTTGGAGATACAGTCTCCTACCAGTAGTTACACGTCTACCTTCATCTTCTAAGACTTTATAGCTCCCTCCAACCCCTCCATTTAAGATTTCCATTTATAGTATAGCTAAGCATCTTTTCACATGTATATTGACTAGATTTTCTACATTAAAGTTAGAAGGCATACATTTTCAATTTTCCTGGTCACTACTCTTACAGAAATAACCACAAATATTTTACCTGCAAAGGGCAAAGGCAAAATTGGTTTTATTAACTAAGTAAGCTGTCAATAACTTAATGATACTTCTCTTCTTTGGCTTATGGCACTGAAGTATACATATTCTTTGACGATTTATCCATGGACTCTAGTAGTTACAACTGAGTCAGTCCAGCCGGCAGTGAGACAGAAAATCCAGCCTGGAGTGAGAAAGAGACAGGTAGAACCAGCAAGAACACTTAGAAGTAGTAGTTACCAGGTTCTGTTCTGACATCTGTCCTGCCCCCCAGGGTGGGGGTGAGGGTGAGCAGGGAACATACTGACTCTCTCAACCCATGGCTGGAAACCATGAAGCCACCAACTCCCACATGTCGAAGTGTCAACAATTAGGTCCCTTAATAAGTATACAATCACAGTACTAGGTCCCTTCTGAAACTCAGAAATTAGACAGCTTTTTAACATACTATATTCCTAAGACCATTCTGGTCCTGAGTCATCTTCCTCTCCCAGATGGAACCTCTTTGGGGGATAGATAATTCTAAAAAATCTTGAGAGGGGTGGCTGGGTGGCTCCTTCAGCCAAGTACCCAACTTCAGCTCAGGTCATGATCTCACAGTTCATGAGTTCGAGCTCCACATGGGCTCTGTGCTGACAGCTCAGAGCCTGGAGCCTGCTTGGGATTCTGTGTCTCCCTCTCTCTCTGCCCCTCCCCCACTTGTGCGCTCTCTCTCTCTCTCTCTCTCTCTCTCAAAAACAAATAATTGCTTTATCTATTAAAAGTCCTGCAGTTAAAAAATAAATTAACCATATCCAATTATTTTTCATCATCTACTGGAAATCATCTAAAATATGTAAGTTTTAGAAGACAAACATCATGTTTTTGTGTAACCAAAATCACTCTAATATAGTTAGCTTCAACTGTGATGGATTGTGGACCATCCCCTTTGCCTCCGATCAGAGCAAACAAGCACAAGGAGGAACGAGGTGGTGAACACCATGACTACTGGATGAATTACTGATGGATAAGCTGCCCACTGGGGACAAACCCACCTCTTCCACAACAGTTTGAAATCTACATCCGGCTATTACTTAATGGGTATATAGCTTATAATGGAGCTCATTACACATATAAAACTCAGGTATTAAACACAAAGGGGCTGAGAGCAGGTATAGAGGTGTAATAGGTTAGCAGGTGATTAGGTGGCCCAGTGCTGGGCTCTTCATCACACAGCTTGGGTTTGAAACCCATTTTTCCACCTATTAGCAATGTAACTTTGGACAAGTTATTTAACCTCCTATCTATAAAATGGGGGGAAATGTAAAGTAATTGTCTCAAAGGTTAAGAAAATCAAATGACTTAATATACGTAAGACCTTGAGAGCAGTGCCAGGCATGTAGTGAGCCCTCAATAAAGGTCTCCTACTGTATGTCTGCAATAGGTTCAACTCCATAATGAATACTGCCAACCATCTGTGGCCATTGGCACTTCTCAGGAGGGGCACTGCTGGCCTTCCATCCCTGATCCCTGTGTACTCAATACTATCAGTGAGCCCCCATTCATCATGAAACCCACCCACAATGTCCCCTTCAAGTCCTAACACCCCCTATGGGGACAGCAATGGAAGGTGGGTACGTTGATAACATCACATGAGAGAGGAGCTGGTCAGTGTGAGGCATTGTCTGAACAGGGAAGACAAGGCTAAAATGAACGCACTAATCAGATACACAAATTATCAAGCACTTACTATGTACGAGGGATAGGAACAGACACAAAGGAGCATACCTAGACACCCAGAACAAACTAGACATTCGTGGTGCAGGAAGAAGCCAGATGCTATAAACCAAGACCAAAACTCATGTAGCAAATGAGTAGATGTTAGAATAATGCATACTAAAACAAGTTGCATACTTAATAGCAAGCCATGAAGATAACACTCAAGTAACAGTATTCTGGGATCTAACATTAGGAAACTACCTGACAAAAGCAATAAGGGAATAATTCTAAATTTTAACCAAGAGGACTTTCAGAGGGGCTGTAGCCACTTTTTCTTTTTTAATGTTTATTTTTTGAGAGAGAGAGAGAGACAGACAGACAGAGCATGAGTGGGAGAGGGGCAGAGAGAGAAGGAGACACAGAATCTGAAGCAGGATCCAGGCTCCAAGCTGTCAGCACAGAGCCTGATGTGGGGCTTGAACTCATGGACTGCAAGATCATGACCTGAGCCAAAGTCGGACACTGAGCCACCCAGGCACACCCCACCCTTTTTAAACATAAGGATACAAGAACAACATAAGAAGGAAGAAGGAAAAAATGTTAAAAATGATTGGAAACAGATCCGTGGGAAGGGGTTGGCAGGGGGTAGGGGGTGGGGGGTGGGGTGGGGACATCAGCGGTCTTGGAGAAAATGGTAGAATGACCTATCGTCCTAAGACCAATGCCTAGCACATAGTTCAATGTGACAATCCAGGCTACTGTCACAGCAACAGAAAAGCAGCTTGACTAAACATAAGGTAAAGTTTCAGTCCAAGAATATGGAAGCCAGCAGCAGGTTACCAGAAGAAACTGTGAAATTTAGTATTTGGAGATATTAAAGAATTCTGTCACAAGCCATCTGTCCTGAGTAATCCCAGGCTAAACCCATGCTGTACAGAAACCCCTCAGAAGCTGGCAGGCACAGGAGCACTCTTCTGTCTTTCTAAGATGAAACGTCCTTAAAAAAGCACACACAAGAGGTGATTTTCTCACAAACAGCACATCTGTTCTTAGACTGCATTTCTTCTTAGCTTGGGAATTCTTGTCTTAGGTTGGCAGAACTTCTCCCAGTCAAATTTAGGAACATACGAAGCAGCCAGCCAAACCTCTCTGAAAGGACACACATGGGGAGTAACAAGAGAGTGGTGCATTACTCCTGAAACGTCTACAGTGAAGGGGGAGAAAGGAAGGGCAGAGGAGGCGCCTGGCACACAGGTCCTCAGTCAGCAGAGTCCTGGCTGTGAACCACAGGCCCAATTCTGGGCTGGACTCTTGACGCGTTAAATGTTTCCCCCAAACTCTCCCCCACCACGCCCACAGCCGGACACATACCGTAGACACGGTTGTTTGTTATTTTCACAGGTTACCAAGAGACAGTCGCCCAAGGTTTACTTTCATTGTTGACTCAGCGTAAGCTCCGGTTCTGTCCAGCCAACCACGCATCCAGCATCCCCCGGCACCATATAGTCACTTTTCTCACCCACTCACCGTCCACTTACCAAGCGCCTACTACATGCCGGGCATGAAGGCCCTGAGGGATGGAGCAGGGAACAAGACAGAATTCCAGGCTGACGGAGAAATACACACACACACACACGCATACACATGTACAGATAATCTGTTATGTAGAGTGACTATCAGCAAGAACATCATACAGCAGGGGAAAGGGGGTAGGACCATGGAGCACGAACTACTTTGGAAAACGTAGTTAGAGAAAGTGACAAGAGAGCAGGCAGGCACCCGGGTGGACAGAGCATCAAAGCACAGGGCATTCCAGTTAGAGTGACAGGAGGATGCAATGGCTCCAAGGCCAGCGGGTGCCTGGCATGCTCAGAGGCCCCAGGCTAGGCCAGGGGTAGTGGATGACAGCAGTGAAGGAGGCCTTCTGTCCCCCACTCCACGCCTGGCACCCGGAGCTCACTCAGTGCTGGTCCACAGAAAGCAACCACATGGCACAACTTGCAGAGAGCATGTGCCCCAAAGGCGGAGAAGAGAAGATGCCAAACCTTAATTGCTCTCACTGCCACCGTCCCCTCATCCTCCTGGCTGCAGCCTGCCTGCCAGCACCATGCCCTTTTTCTCCTCATCTCCCTTGCTGAGCCTATCTGCCGTGCCACGGGAACAGTACAAAAGGTCTCAGCAAATGAATTCTTCACTGCCAGGCTGGGCTGGTGCACCCTGCTGGGTGAATTGGGCACTTGCTGAGTGGCCTGTGGGCCCACCTTGACAGTCTTGCACTTTTCTAAAGGAACAGGAGGGGCAAAGGGCCCTGCAAAACCCCTGACACTTTGCTAGTGATCTGGAATCCTGGGAATGGCATGACCCACTTTGCACAAGACATCCAAACGTACTGCCAGGTCTGCGGCTTGTCCCCTGTCATCCAAGCCACCCACGGGCCAGAGACATCACTTCTCAATAACCTGAATCATCCTACCAGCAGCTTGGGCAAGCTGGGCCAAGTGGGAACACAGCTGTTCCGTACAATTGTACTACCAGGGGCCAAGCCCAGGCACTGGGCCCATGGAAGAGGAGCTTGGGTCCTAAATGAAGCAAAAGAATAAGCCATTCTTTGGTCTGGCTGGTTCCCCACACAGACAGGAAAAGGGCATGGTCAGCACCTCTCAGGAACCCGATCATACTGAAATCAAGCCAAGCATCGCTTCCCCATCCTCTGTAACCCTAAGTCTCTGATGCCCACTCAAACTACAAGGCTTCCCAGAATTACAGGTCACGATAGGGAGGAACAGGATCTGTTAAAAATAAATTCCAATCTAAACAGTATTCAAAGTGTTCACCAGTTCATAGGCCACACACAGAAAATAAGGACAATAAAAATGGGATAAGGGTAGGAAACAGAGGCAGATAAATTAGATTTTAAATTATTCCTCTTTTATGCACATTTTCCAAAAGACACCCTGAGTTGAAAGCCACTTCCTACTATCAAATTCTGGAATGTCTTTGGTAACAATGCAACTGTATTATAACTGTGCCTCACTGTAAGGATCTCACTAAGGAAACTGATTAATCAAGGCTGGTCACTTTCCATAAATTATTATAAGAGGGTGTGAGAGAGTTTAGCATACCTGCATCTGAATCAAGTATTAACTCTGTGTCCTGCTGCAAGTTTCTGCCACATATACTAAGAGTTTTAGGACTGAGGTGAGCCTCAGGCCTGAATGTAAGAGAAAACATCGGAACTACCACTGCACAAAATGCAGAAGCCTGGACGTACTGACGAAAGCAGAACAAAAAAAAAGGGCAAAAACGGCATCCTCCAAAGAGAGCCCTGCTTATGTGGAAAATCCACCTGTCAGCTCCCTCCATGAGGGGGTTATGCCCAGGTGAATCACCTGCATGAGTTTAAATAAGCATTAGTGTTCTCTTTGATCTATTATCAAAGAATTTGCTAGAGGCCTGTTTGGGGAAAAAAAAAAAAAAAAAAAAAAGACATCAAAATAAGCTTTAAGCAAATCAGTGTGCCCCTCTCTCTATTTGGTCCCAAGAGGGGCAACAAAATGTGACAGAATGGAGGTGTGTGTGACAACAGAAGGGTGCTGGGGTAAATGAGAGACAGTGTAGAAAGTTGCTTCCATCACAGTTCTCAAGATGAGCTTTTGGTTTTGATAAGAATGCAAACGCTGGGGAGCCTGGGTGGCTTGGTTGGTTAGGCAGCTAACTTCGGCTCAGGTCATGGTCTCACAGCTTGTGAGTTCGAGCCCTGTGCTGGGCTCTGTGCTAACAGCTTGGAGCCTGGAGCCTGCTTCAGATTCTGTGTCTCCCTCTCTCTGCCTCTCCCCTGCTCGTGCTCTGTCTCTGAAAAATAAATCAATGTTAAAAAAAAAAAAAAAAAAAGAGAGAGAGAGAATGCAAACATGAATCATGTTGGCTGTTTACCTCTGGAGCAGGAGGAAGCGGGAAGGCTGATCACCAACTGTAAAGTACTAAGATCTTAGGGCAAATTGGTCTGAAAAGACAAGATTTTTAAAAAAATGATGATAGTAAAGAAAGTTAATTTCCTAAACTCACAGCAGGAAAAATCTTCAGAGTCAAGTCTTGGCTTTTCTTGCTGCTAAGGCAATGGTAGCAGGCAGCTTGCTGTGAAAACTCCTTTTCCTGTGGTATCATTCGAGTCACATTGTTTTTGGCTTAAAAATGTGTTTACTGCAGACGTTTAACTACTGTTTAGCATAACTTCCATCATATCCTGTTGTATTTATTTTTTGAATTGTCACAGTTCATCTAAAAATGAGTCATTGGAGCTGATGAGCTGTAAGGGTTCAGGATGAAATTTCCCTCCGTTTTTTCTTCTCCTACCCATTCATCTTTTTAACAGTCAACTTGCATTAAGCAGGCATGGGAACATTCTTCAGGTTGGCTGCCAATAACACGAAAAATCAAATAGTGCTTTAATTTGGTAGTCACAACACTGTTTCCGGAACGTAAAAAGGTTTCTCTAGGTTGGAGAAAATCAGGTCCAGAATGAGAAGAGGAACATGAGCCATACTTTGCTCAGAAATGTTAACATTAAAATATAAAATATTAAACTCTTGTTAACGCTCTGACACAAGCATGTGTCTTATCATACATGTACAGAAAACACAGTTCTATTTGGAGCTTCAGATAAATAACTGCCAAATTCGGGCGCTGATATGCACTATAAAGGACTGCTTCAGGTTAGCCACATGGCTAAAGAAAGCTGAACAGCTTCATTCTGGTATGTTTAATTTGGGGAGGGGTGGATTTTAAATATTGCAATAATCAGGTTTCCTTAGTACATGGGTAAGATCAGACAGGTTAAAAGAGAAGTGCCCATCTCCCCACCCTTGGTTGCCACCAGTTACTTAAGAGGTACTATTTTCGCCACTGTGGGAGAAGGACAGTCTTCCAAAGGAGCAGAGTCACTCTGGTGGCTTTGCCCTCCAGTGAATCAATCATCTATGGGTCTTTCTCTCTGCTCTCCCTGGTCTTCACTTCCAACCCCTCTCTAAGGCCCAGATCAGGTGTTACAAAGGCTCTCCCACTGACCTCTTACAGCTTTGCTGTCTTCACAACTCATTTAGCAAACAGCAAACTTCAACTTGGATACTTATGTTTCCAGGTATTACGGAACATACTCTGTACTTCCTCAGGTAAAGCCCACATCCCTCAAAGGGCAAGTACGCCAGTTTGTTCTATGTGTGCAATGATTATCTATTGGTGATACCTAAATGAGGAGATAAACCTTCTATTACAAAATAAAACAGAGGGAAGACAGCATCAAGCAGTGGCACACACTAACCCACAATAACAGCTTCCTAAAACACGGACTAAGTCCTAGTTGTAGAAGGTGTTCCCCAGAGAAGAGCTCTTCCGTGCTAGGGATGTGGAGCTCTGACAGAGATGTTCTCCTCATAAGGTGTGAAACAAACAATAACAAAATACCACAATGATTAACACACACACCCTTAAACAGCAGAAGGAATTTCTTCAGAGAGAGAGAGATGGGTTTTTCTAATTTTGGAAGGCAATACAAAAATATACTCAATCTGAGAATTCAGATGTAGATACATTTTTCAGCAGTGTGAAGAGGGAGAGTAACATAACCTTCCAACTTTTCTCTAGGGGAATTCTTATCTATAGCTAAAGAAAAGACTGTGCCACCAAGTTCAAAGTTCCTCCCCCCCCCCCCCCCCCCCAGTTCTCAGGAGGGGGAGGAAAGGGCCCCACAAACCAACCCATTTACCCAACAAGTGTTTGGAGAGGGGTTCACTGGAAAAAAAAATTACTCTTGTAGAATTCTATTACCTTAAAGATGACAACTTCATCCTCACTTAACACCAAAATTAAGAACTGGTGATGACTTCTACTTGGGTGAAGCACACGGTCATTGGGAAAAAGACCATGCTAATGTACACAGAGAATACTCCTTGCAGGTGGATGAAGGCCAGATGGCTGCAGATGGCTCAGAATTCTGCTCTCACGGTCTTGCTGACAATAAATAATTAATCCCCATAAGGCTGCAAGTGAGAGACCAAGGCAAAAAAGATCAAGTGCAGGGATTGGGTCAACCCCGTGACTGGTTTTATTTCTGCACTCCCAAAAATTCTCACAGGACTGCTCTTCACTCTACCAGTCGTCTGAGTTAACAAATGCCTACCATGTGCCACACAGCACACTGAAGCAACAGTGACCAATACAGACGTGACCCTATCTTCTTGAAACGCATAGTACTAGATGGTGTGAGTCAATCATTTTGGGGAAGCAGTGGTTAGGAGCACATGCTCTGGAGTCACACAACCTGGGTTCAAATCCCTGCTCCACCATTTACTAGCCATGTGAGCTTGGGCAAGGGACTCACCCTTTCACGCATGCCTTTGTAAAATAAATATAATTACAGTACATTCCTCATACGATTAAATAAATCAATACATGTCAAATACTTGGAATAGTGAGTGCATGGCACACAATACATGTTGCATATATATGTGTTATTATCATCATTACAAAAGCCCTTGGCATTGGCCAACTTCACACTCAGTATTTATGAAAGTTTTGCTAAGTCATAATCGGAGTTCCCCACAAAGGTCATGGGCAACAAAACATGCTCATATCCACCGCTCACAGCTCTGATATTCTATATTTTGGACGGATCACATGCCATAATGACACTTATGAATATGGAGATTTTTAAGAGACTCTAGGTAAATCTCTCCGGAATGTAAAGGGTACGTTGTCATAGACTCCTCTGTGAGTGGAAGAGAAGATCGGAGTTCATACCATCTTCAGTACAGAGTGAAAGGCCGTCTGTATCTGAGACGCCTTTTTTGTATTCCCAGCAACTAGCATGTGGAAGATGCCCTATGAATTTATTAATTTATTACAACTGGGGAGGTAGCTGAGTTGACAAAGGTCACAGGGCTTGGGTGGAGACAAAATGTGAAGCCAGTTTTCCTACGCTATGATCTATTGCTCTTAACACAGCCCATGTAAACTTTCACAGAAGCATTTTCATATGCTTATTAAAAGGATGGTGACAATATGTATAAAGATTGTCTGAGTTCATATCCATGAGATAATTAACTTTTGTTTTTTTCAAAAATTTATTTATTTTTGAGAGACAGAGAGAGAGAGAGAGAGAGAGAGAACACACATTCACAAGAACAAGTGCAGGGGAGTGTCAGAGAGAGAATCCCAAGTAGGCTCTGTGCTGTCAGCGCAGAGCCAAAAGTGGGGCTCGAACTCATGAGTGGGACACTTAACTGACTGAGCCACCCAGGCACCCCGATTAACTTTCTTTTAAACAACATCATCAAGTTAAAAAACCTCACCTATGATGCTTAGTAACAGAGGCCCCAGACATCTTCCCTAGATGGGAAGATGATGGAAAAGAGAGCAGCAAAATTCTCCTTGCCTCCTTTTCATGTGCCCATCACCACTTCCACTATATCTCAATCAGTGATAAAATTATAGGCTTATATTTTAAATGATGTGATTATCAGTTATACTGTAATTATCTGTTCATTTGTTCACAATCCTAATTAAGCGTTAAGCTCTTCAAGGGCAACCTTCTGATGTTCCCATTTGTTATCTCCAAAGAGCCTCCTGGATCAATGCCCGACAGATGGCTGATTACTGGTTGAAACCATGAATGAATGAGTGAATGAATGCCTTCTTGCCTTTTAGAGTTTCTTATCAGAGTTCTCAAATTCGTGTGCATCTGAGAATCACCTAGGAGCTTTAAAAAATACAATGCTATGGTCCCACCCCTAGAAATGTCTGGCACCCACTCTTAGAAATTCTGATTCAATAGTCTAGAGACTGAGAAATTTGTCTTTTTGAAAAGTTACTGAGGTAATTAAGATGAACAGCCTTCTTTGGGAACCACTGTTATATATATCTATCTCAATCAATTGGGCTTGTGAACGCTAGTAAATCCCCTGTAGTTCTTCAACTTCTGTCACCCAGACAGTATCCATATATTGCATTACACCAACAGAGTCTAGACAAGGACTGTGGTCTCAAGGATGAACTATTTTTCATCATAACAAATTTTGTTACAATTCCCGGTTTGCTCTAACTCCACCCACCAGAAAAACACAACAACAAAAAATCATTTCAACTCATCTCTCAAGCTGAAATAAAACTCTATTAAGTTAGAAATCAGTTCTCTTATCTTTCAAACACTGTGTTACACAGTACACATCACATATAACCAGCATGCATTAAATCACTCTAAATTCTCTTTCCCCATTCTGGAATGTCTGTCAGTAAGAAAGAGCCCTAATGCCTATCACCACCT
Organism: Panthera uncia; assembly: GCF_023721935.1. NCBI lineage: Eukaryota > Metazoa > Chordata > Mammalia > Carnivora > Felidae > Panthera > Panthera uncia. The sequence continues at coordinate 21,021,795 of NW_026057580.1, forward strand.
CCTGAACCAGGCATCAGTGGTGGCCAAGTATGCAAAGCTCCATGAGGGCAGCAAACTTCTCTCTCACTCCCTACAATCCCCAGCAGGTGTTCTTGGCACACAGAAGGAACTGAGTAACTACTTGTTTAACTGGATTGGAGTAGGCAATGTGTGATGCCACTGAATGGGTGCCACCACCAGAAATCATGGTACATACTTACTTGGCCACAGCCAATTGTGTGTCTTCCTTGGAAGGAGACGAAGTGGGCAACCGTTAGAATGTAGACACTGGCTGGTATGTAGGCTCTGGCTTGGACCCTGTTACCATCAGTCCTAAACTGAGCCTTTTCTTTCTTTTTTTTTTTTTTTTAAGTGTTTGTTTATTTTTGAGAGAGAGAGAGACAGGGCGTGAATGGTGGAGGGGCAGAGAGTGAGGGAGACACAGAATCCAAAGCAGGCTCCAGGCTCTGAGCTGTCAGCACAGAGCCTGATGCGGGGCTTGAACTCACAAACTGCAAGATCATGACCTGAGCTGAAGTCAGACACTTAACCAACTGAGCCACCCAGGTGCCCCGAAACGGAGCCATTTCTTACTGGTTTCATTATCTGGATTAGATGGTCAAGGTTCCTGGGTGCCTGAGTTGGTAAAGTATCCGATTTCAGCTCAGGCCATGGTCTTACGGTTTGTGGGTTCAAGCCTCACGTCACGCTCTGTGCTGACAGCTCAGAGCCTGGAGCCTGCTTTGGATTTTGTGTCTTTCTCTGCCCCTCCCCTGCTCGTACTCTGTCTCTGTCTCTCAACAATAAAACAATAAATGAATGTTAAAAAAAAAAAACAAATTTAGACGGTCAAGGTTCCTTACAGTGAATGTGGTATCTGTGAAAGGGCGGCCTTTAAGATGTCCACCCCCAAACAATCCACTCCCACAGTGAACAAGGGTTCTGTGCACGACCAACAGAAAACAGCAAAAGGGATGGCATGACCCTTCTTGGATTAGGCTTTTAAAATCACCATAACTTCCATAATTGTCAGTCCCTGTGTTTCTCTGTCTCTTTTTCAGATCACTAGCCCTGGAAAGAGCCAGCTACATGCTGTGAGCAGTCCTATGGGGGAGGCCAGCATGGCAAGAACTGAGGCCCTCTGCTGATGACCACCTGAGTGAGTCTGGCAGCAGACCTCTGGCCCCAGGGGGCTTCAGACGGGGGCAGCACACCTTTAGCTGCTTGAAACACCCTGAGCCAGAACCACTGGGCTAAGCCTCTGTGGGATTCCTGAACCCCACAGACTGAGGGAGACAAAGGATTGCTGGCTTCAGCTGTTAAACTTCACAATAATTTGTTACTCAGCAACAGATGCAAGCAACGCTTAGAAACTAACAGGTCAGTGGGGTTGGGAGGGGAGGTTCTTCCACATCTACTCTCCTTTCTCCCTTGTTAGCATTCCTGTTGCTTACTGACACATGATCAAGGCACCAACTGTCAGGACAGCGCTTAAGAATAAATGCTCCCCTCATCCTGATTGAGTTGGCACTGCTAAGAAAATGAAAAGGTTTGTTATCTAAAGTATAGAATTGGGTTATGAAAACAACATAATACTTTTGTTACTAGCCTGAGGCTTAACAGACAAGGAAGCTAACTTTTTTTGATTAACTGCATACCCAGCTTTTCAAAGACTCAGTAAGGAATTATCCTTATTTTTTAGATGAGGAAACTAAAAGTTCAGAGTTTAGGTAACTTGGTCAAACAACAGTCATTTACTTATCTGCAGGTTTAAAAAAAATTTTTTTTAACCTTTACTTATTTTTGAGAGTGGGGCGGGGGGGGGGGAGGGGGAGACTGAGGGAGGGAGAGAGAGAACGTGAGCAGAGGAGGGACAGAGAGAGAGGGAGACACAGAATATGAAGCAGGCTCCAGGCTCCAAGCTGTCAGCACAAAGCCTGACGCTGGGCTCAAACTCACAAACCGTGAGATCATGACCTGAGCCGAAGTCGGATGTCCAACTGATGGGGCCACCCAGTTGCCTCTCTGTAGGTTTTATAACTAGGGGTGGCCTACTGTCCTGGTTATTGGAATTCCAGGGTTTCCTGAGATACAAAGTAAGTGGGGAAAAAAGAGCCAGGAAAGTCCCAGGCACACTGAGAAGAGTTGATTACTATATTCACATCTTGGGCTCTTTGCAGATCACCCTGCAGTTGATTTTGTTTTAAGTATATTTTAAAACTATAATTTTGTCAGCTCATGACCTGCAAAATATATTTTGAAATGTCCCCTATGAAAATAAAAACCACAAACCTTTCTATATCTCAAGCCCATTTCTAGATTACCAGGCATTTAGAGAAATGAAAACCTATGTTCACACAAAAACCTATACCTGGTCACAGCTTTATTCATAGTAGCCCCAAACTGGAAAAAATCATACCATGAACATTACTCAGCAGTAAAAAAAAAAAAAAAAAAGCACTCTAGTGATACACATTAACAACCTAGATGAAGTTCCAGAGAATTATGCTGAGTGAAAAATGCCAATCCATGTACATGATAATTTTGAAATGACAAACTGACAGAGGTGAAGAAGAGATGAGCGGCTGCCTGGGGTTAGAGATGGTGCAAAGGCAGGAGACAAGCAGATGTGGCTAGAAGTCTGTATATTGACTGTGACAATGTCAGTATCCTGCTTGTGACACGAGACTACAGTTCCGCAGGGAAACTGGGAAAAGGGTACTTGGGATCTTTCATTATTTCTTACAACTGCTTGGGGATCTAGAATAATCTCAAAATAAAAAGTTTAATTAAAAAAAGAAAGATCCACAAAAATGAGGAAAACAAACCAATAAATAAGACTAAGCTTTGTGATTAAAAAAAAAAACAACTCAAAACACCATTCCCTACAACCCCTCCCCAATCCAATGACACACGGCTCTGACCTTCTGACATCTGTTAATAGTAAAGGAAGGTTTGTGCTGGGAAAGAACTGTGTGAAATATGATTCCATTTATGAAAGATTAACCCTTGACCTAAATACTGGTATTTTACCTTAAGTTTTATTTTCACAGTCTAACAGAACTTCTCAGTAAATGCTTATTTATATCCAGACTACCCAGGCAATGGGGAATACTTTTTTAAAAAAATATTTTACTTATTTTTTGGGAGAGTGCAAATGGGGAAGGGGCGGGGGGGTGGTGGAGAGAGGATCCGAAGTAGGTTCTGTGCTGACAGGCTGACAGCAGGGAGGTCGATGCGGGGCTCCAACTCACGAACCCCAAGATCATGACCTGGGCCCAAATCAGGACATTCAACTGACTGAGCCACCCAGGTGCCCCGGGAATACTTTTTGGATCAGCCTCATGTTCTGATTCACTTCGAGGGATCATACAGCTTACATGGGCCAGTATTCATAGCATAAGAAAATGACTAAATATATCAAATAAAATCTACCTAGGGGTACTCAGCTGGCTCAGCGAGTACAGCATGTGACCCTTGATCTCAGGGTCATGAGTTCAAGCCCCACGGTGGGTGTCGAGCTTAAACAACAACCAAAAACTAATAAAATCTTCCTAAATAAAATTTAATCTCTCACAATTCTGAGGCATTTTGTGATCTGAGTGTTTCAGAGTCTGAATGATGAATGCCGAATCCCGTTTTATTGGACTGCAGATGAGCAGGCATGGAGAATTGGGATAAACCTGTAAATACACTATGCCTCTATAGTTTAAATAAGTTCCTGCAACCTGTCGTTTCCTTGCAACTTTCCATCCTCATAAATGGAATGCAGAAAACTTTAGATAGCAATCGCTGTGAGCTGTCAGATTCTAGATGTTTTATGATAATGAAAGATATTAATAAAAGGTTTATTGCACTATGAAAGATCAAAACTGTGGTTTTGTCTACCTTTTGGGTCATTTTCGTGTCAATGCACTGAGAAGGAAAAGTGGTAAAGAAGCACTTTTATAACATGAAGGAGTCCTTTGTGACATGCTTTTGCGCTTCGGTGGGGTGAGCTGCACGCAGTGGTCACACGTGTGATCCGTAGAGGCTCTCCGGAGGACAGCTTTCCAGAAAAGGCTGAGATGACCTCTTCTGCAGCTCTCTGGAAATTCTCTGACAAATCTCCATCTCTTCCTAGCAATGCTTTGCTTCTTTTCACCAAGTGCTACTTTCAACAGGTGCACCACTGTGTTTAACCCCCCCCCTGACAACCATTAAAGATGAAGTGCTGAAAATTGGGCCCTAAGGTGATTACATTTTAGTGGAAATGCAAGCATTTTAGCAAGTCATATTAACGTAACTGGATATTCTGACTGGTTAATAACAAGACTTCCCCTTCAATTCTCCCCAAGTACCAATATTCAACTCTGAGCTGTCATAAAAGCCATTTTTTGCTGTAACAAAATGAAAAAAAAGGGAAGCCAGCGATCAAATTAACATGGAGTCAATTAGGTGCTCACCTACAGCCAGAACACCAAGAGAGAGACACTAACAAGTCCCCAAATGAAAATTAAGAACATAGTTAAGGAGGAAAAAACAAACACCTATTTGTGCACAGAACTTACCAAAAATTCTTTCTGGGAGATGTCGATCAGGTGAAAATTTTAGGCAAAGAATTTAGGTTGCAGAATGGCATATATCATTGTTTAACAACGTGCCTTTACTGAATACTAGATATGTTTACGGGATTACGGTAGGTGGTAGAGACAAGAGAACACGGTCCTTTCCCATAAGCTCAGAAATCTAGCTTTGGAATCCATGTTTGTCAGTTCACTTCAAAACACAAATTTAGCACAAAACAGCAAAACAGCTCAACAGCCCCCCCATCTCTGAAAGGCAAGAACATTTAGTTAGTGGTGGTGGTGGGAGGGGGCGATACATATAAAATGATACTTAATATCCTGCTTTGATCTGGAAAAGCTATCACATTTTCCTATGAAGAATCAAAGGAAAACAGTTACTTGAAGAAAATTAGTGTGACTACAGAAGCAGTGACATGTTTACAAATGTACTATGGTTTTTTCCAGTGATTTTTTTTCACAGACAAGAACAATACAGGGCACCATCTAGGAGAAGGGAAGGGAGAGGGTTCTAGCTCAGGCTGCTATAATAAAATCCCACAGACGGGTGGTTTCAGTAACGGCCATTTATTTCTCACAGTTCTGGAGGCTGAGACATCCAAAATAAGGTGCCAGCAGATAAAGTTCCTGTTGAGTGCTCTCCTCCTGGCTTGCAGACAGCCAGGCACCTTCCAACAGTCTCCTCACAAAGTGGGGGACACAGCACTCTGGTCTCTTCTTAGAAGGGTACTAATCCTATCATGGGCATCCTCATGACCTCCCCTAACCCTAATTACCTCCCAAAGGCCTCACCTCCAAATACCAAATCACTGGGGGTAGGGATGGGGTGACAGGCTGGGGGGGTGGTGTTAAAACTTCAACGTATGAATTTGGTGGGGAGGGATACACACATTCAGTCCATACCAGAGAGGCAACTTGCCATTTAAGATCTAACAAGGCACCTAGGTAGCTTAGTTTTCTTTAGACACTGTAAAACAGTAATTCTCATTAGGGCTTTTTTTTTTTTTTTTTTTTTGAGAGAGAGACAGCGAGAGCAGGGGAGAGGCAAAGGGAGAGGAGGGAGAGAGAGAATGTTAAGCAGATATCACACCCAGCGCAGAGCCTGAAATGGGGCTCGATTCCACCACAAGATCATGACCTGAGCTGAAATCAAGAGTCGGGACACTTAACTGACTGAGCCACCCAGGTTCTCCAAAAACAAATACTTAAAAAAAAAACAACAACAAAACACCTGATATCTGAGGTGAGTCATTTTTATTCATCTAAGTTATCAAAACACATAATCTTGGTGAAAGAAAAGGCTATGTTCCAGATGTTAACTTGTAAACTAATCTTCTGGTCTTTGGAAAATTCTATTTTCTATAGAAATAATGCTATATCAGTAGTTATTAACCTTTTGGGGATCCCACACCAACTGTAAAAATTTGACTAAAACAAAAGAGACCTCCTCTCTCTCCAAATGATAAAACTACCATTTGGAGTCTTCTAAATCCTAGGGGACCCCCTGTCGCCAAATTAAGAACCCTAGCTGTAAGCGGTTGATAGATCTCCAGATCGGCCCTACATCACCTAACTGATAGTGAAATGGCACCTGTAGGACTACAGAGTCTCAATATTTCTGTAAGAAAATGTAATCTGTAATATTTATAAACTGAATTATAATCCTGTGCTCTGACACAACACTGTAACATAAAAGGCTTGGAAAGCTGCTACCTTGTATAGACCTCAGTTTCCTGATCTATAAACATGTGCAAAATAATGCTTATACCTCATGGGGTTGTTGGGAGAATTAAATGAGATTATATAAAACACCTGGCACAATGCACAGTCCCTCAATTCATCGCAGCTCTGTTATTATCAGCAGCAAACATCCATCAAACATACACTGAATGCATCACGACAGAGAAATCCACAAGACAATAACTCTGCCTCCAGAGAGGTCAGAGTCTAGCAAGGGAGAGAGAAGTGATAAATAACTGTAATAAAGTGACAGAGGTGCCTTGACAAAGGACGTACAGGGGGAAATGGGAGAGTAAAAAAAGAACAATTTTACGTAGGGACAAGTGGGTCAGGTGAGGCTTCACAAAGTAATGCTTGGGTTAAGGCTTGCCAGTGGAGGATGGGATAGAGGGGAGAGGGGTGAAAAATGCTGGAGAGCAGGTAATGGCTCTAGTGTTTTAAGCTGGGGAGGGACAGCAGGACTGGGGGTGTGCAGGAGGCTGTAAAGAAGGGGAGATGAAGGTCACATCACTTAGAAGACTACTGCCATGGACAGAAGACTCTCTAAGGCCATGTCAGGGAGGGAATGCAGGTGCCAGAGGGAAGAGATGTCCAGGGGCGGGCCAAGTGAGGGAGAAGAAGGAGTCCAAGCTCTGGCTTCCCACTCTGCACCCTGGATGGGGTGCTGCTACTCAAAGGAGTCAGGGAGCACTGGGGCAAGCAGGCTGGAAGAAAGGAGCAGGGAAAGTTCTGGCCATCTAGAAATGTACTGCTCTACTACTAGTCTAGTTAATCACAGATCGATGATACAGTTTCAGATGTGCCTGTTGAATTACTGGGGTGCAAATTACTGAAAATTCACTACACTGACATGTTCTCTTCCAGGGAAGACATTTAGAAGATGAGCTGTGCACTGAGTTCATGACGTTAAGTACAAGAAGTTCAAGCTTATGCTGGGACCTACGCCATGCCTTTATTTAAGGATTCACGCACCCTTGTCCAAAAAAACGACATTAAGCCCGCTATGTTACTACGTGAATTACAACACACTTCTCAAGGCTGAATTCTTTAGCAAGCTGCTATTTCCCTTTACTAAATGGTCTGCTAATCACTGCTACAAGGTGGCTTCTCAAGCCACTCTCCTATCACATTAACATCTCTCCATGCGAAGCTAATAACCACTGAGAACCTAACCAGCCCACCATTTCAAGTGATTTTTTTCTTATTTTCAAATCCATTTCTTTGAGGATCATAATGATTGTAATAGCAACTAATACTCAGTCCCTACAATGAGTCAGTAGTTTTTCTGCTATAAATATCCAAGGATGATTTCACTTAATTCTCCTATCACTCTTTCACACATCCCCTTTGCACAGATAAGTACACTGAGGCAGAGAGCAGCTGAGCCACTTATCCAGGCCAACGCCAGGGCCTGCTCTCTTAACTACCACACCTACTGCCCCTCCAATGTTACAATAAAAATAAAAAAGAGATATTTACTGCAGGAAATTTGGAAAAGCAAAGGGTTTTTTGTTTGTTTGTTTGTCTTGTATCATTTTAAAGTAAAAACAGGGGCACCTGGGTGGCTCAGTTAGTTAAGCATCTGACTTCAGCTCAGGTCATGATCTCGCAGTTCGTGAGTTCAAGCCCCGCATCAGGCTCTGTGCTGACCGCTCAGAGCCTGGAGCCTGCTTCAGATTCTGTGTCTCCCTCACTTTCTGCCTTCCCCTGTTCACACAGTCTCTCCCTCTCTCTCAAAAATAAACATTAAAAAATTAAAAAAAAAAAGTAAAAGCAACGAAGAATGTAGCAGAATCCATATTTCCCTTCTACCATTTATTAGAGTGATGGTGCACAAGTTAACTTCTGAAAGCCTCAGTCTCATCTGGGATATTCCCTTCAACTAGGAATAAAAATCATACTTTCAGATGAGATGATTCATGTAAAACATTTAGCAAGGAGCTATGTTAATATTCTATAATGTACATATAAATATTTAAAATATGAATCTATTTCTTCTACTTTTTTCTGTACTTTAAGAAAGTCCATTCTAGGGGTGTCTGGGTGGTTCAGTCGGTTAAGGATCTGCCTCTTGATTTCGGCTCAGGTCATGATCTCACAGTTAGTGGGTTCCAGCCCTGTGTCAGGCTCCGTGCTGCCAGGGAGCCTCCTTAGGATTCTTTCTCTCTCTCTCTCTCTCCCTCTCTCTCTCTGCCCCTCCCCTGCTAGCACACTCTCTCTCAAAATAAACATTAAAAAAAATTTTTTTTAAATAAGTAGAAAATAAAAAAGCCCATACTTATAATCTTGCATTTCAACACTGTAGCAATCATTTTCCTCAGGAACCTAATTTGAGTTCTGGAACAAGACTTCTATAAATGCTTTAATTATTCCTCTATTATTAGCCATTTAATCTGTTTTCAATTTTTACTATTCTTTTTTTCTAACGTTTATTTATTTTGAGAGAGAGAGAGAGAGTGCACACAAGTGGGGAGAGGGGCAGAGAGAGAGAATCCCAAGCAGGCTCTGCATTGTGAGCCCAGAGCCCGACATGGGGCTCAAACTCATCACCCATGAGATCATGACCTGAGCTAAAGTCAAGATTTGGCTGCTTAATGAACTGAACCACCCAGGTGGTCCCCAACCTTTTTTTTTTTTTTTTTTAAGTCTGTTCATTTTTGTGAGAGAGCAAGAGAGAGCGAAAAACAAAGAGAGAATGTGCCTGTGCTCCCCCCACCAGGGGAGGGGGAGAGAGAGGGAGACAAGATATCCCAAGCAGGCTCTATGCTGTAAACCTAGAGCCCAACAAGGGACTCAGGGCTTAAACTCGCAAACCATGAGATCACGATCTGAGCTGAAATCAAGAGTCAGATGTTTAACCCACTGAGCCACCCAGGCACCCCTAAGTTTTACTCTTTTAAAATAACACTGCAATGAACATTTCTGCATGCTAAACTTTAGCTACAACAAGCATGGATTTTAAAAAGCATAGTTATGGGAATGCAAGCTGGTGTAGCCACTCTGGGAAACAGTATGGAGGTTCCTCAAAAAACTACAAATAGAACTACCTTACGACCCACCAATTGCACTACTAGGTATTTATCCAAGGGATACAGGTGTGCTGTTTCGAAGGGACACATGCACCCCCATGTTTATAGCAGCACTATCCACAATAGCCAAAGTATGGAAAGAGCCAAAATGTCCATCGATGGATGAATGGATAAAGAAGATGTGGTGTATACACACACACACACACACACACACACACACACACACACACACAATGGAGTATTACTCGGCAATCAAAAAGAATGAAATCTTGCCATTTGTAACTACATGGATGGAACTAGAGGGTATTATGCTAAGTGAAATTAGAGAAAGACAAAAATCATATGACTTCACTCATATGAGGACTTTAAGAGACAAAACAGATGAACATAAGGGAAGGTAAACAAAAATATAAAAACATGGAGGGGGACAAAACAGAAGAGACATAAATATGGAGAACAAACTGAGGGTTACTGGAGGGGCTGTGGGAAGGGGGATGGGCTAAATGGGGTAAGGGGCACTAAGGAATCTATTCCTGAAATCATTGTTGCACTATATGCTAATTTGGATGTAAATTTCAAAAAAAAAATTAACAAAAAAGGATAAAGCATTTGTTGAGTTTCTATTTTGTCTAGGCACATGGACTATTCTTTTTAAAAATTTTATCTATAACCCAACCACAAAGGAGCCCTATAAAACAACAGTAAATTTGATTCTAGTAAGAGAGGGTCATTAAAGTAGCTTTAAAATAAGCAAATGTTAAAAAGAAGCAAAAAAACCCACCCAAATGTTTCATGAATTTAATAACTCAAAGTAAGAAGACTACCAGTTGGGTTTTTTAACTGTGTACATAACATTTTGCAGAAGATAGGTCATTTTTTGCTAATCAGTAGCAGAAACAGCCAAATTCAGTTTATGTCATTACTAGTGTTGTCAATAAAGTATCATGAAACAGCCTGATTTTTCTCAATCCATGAGGGAGGAACTGATTAGGCAATTAGAAAAATATTTTGACTTGCTCACAGAGAATTTCATACACATTTCACAGGACGCAAATGAAAAACCCCAAAGAGTCCTCTCTCTTGCCCACACTTTTTAGCTCAGTCACCACATCCAGAATAAATAAGTGGCATAAGACCCAACGGCTTCAATTTAGAAATGAACCACCTGCTACTTGGGTCACAAAAATCCTCATGACGACAAGAGGCACACAATCCAAGAATTAAGTCACAATGAGAGGAAAACTTGATCAGCAAAATGTCAGGCAGGCCCTAGGATAAGCTATCCAAGGTCTAATAGGATGAAATGGCATTAACTCTGGCCTAATTTGTTCCAGCATCAAACAAATCTCCCATCATTCTAGATTGTAATGCCTCACTAATGAGTTAAGAGGATTTCATTATGAAACCATAATATTCTTCCTTTAGAGAGTCCCTGGCTTGGGGATGGTAACATCATTAAAAATAGAAAACACAACAATGATAATCATAATTGTAACTAACACTGAACACTTAGTACTGCCAAGCATCATATCACGCATTTCACATGCACTATTTAATTTTCTCAGTAACCCTGTAAAGGGTTATTTCCTCACTTTACAGAAAAGAAAATGGAGGCTTACACACTAGAAGTTACTGCACACTACCACTGAGCCTGTGCCTGGTTTATGGGATTCAAACCCTGGCCGCCTGCTTCTACAACTTGAGCTCTTTAATTTTTTTTTTTTTTAATGTTTGTTTATTTTTGAGAGAGAGAGAGAGAGGCAGAGCATGAGTGGGGGAGGAACCTTAGGTGGCTCAGTCGGGTGAGTGTCTGACTTCCACTCAGGTCGTAATCTCACAGTTCGTGAGTTTGAGTCCCCTGTTGGGCTCTGTGCTGACAGGTAGGAGCCTAGAGCCTGCTTGGGATTCTCTCTGTCTGTCTGTCTCTCTCTCTCTCTGCTCCACCCCTGCTCATGTAAACTCTCCCTCTTAATAATAATAATCAAAATTTATCTACAAAGAAAATAAAAGTATTTGCATAGGTTTGACATATGAAAGAACAGGCCCATGGGGATGTTGCATAAGTAACATCCTACCTCTCTTCAATGGCTGGGAGCACAAATCCACCTGAAGACACGGATTTTGTCAGACATGGATAACCCTATTCCACACAGCCTGAATAAAGGCAGGAGAGCACTGTGTTAAAGTCTCCCAATTTTGCCCCACCCTCCAGGTCTACTTTCTAATGTGAAAATCTTATCCCATAGTTAAGTTCTTTCAGGAAGGTCAGTTTCCAACTTCTCTTCCAAAATTCCATTTGTTTCCCACTCAATTTACTACTGACCAACTTCTCACATGTTTAGATGTTCTATCCCAGCACAAAATAATTTATGGAAAGAAACAGCAAGTAGAATCATTTGGGCATTAATCATCTGAAACACAAATTCTAGGCTACCCATTACCATGTCACAAGCCAAATGTATGATATTTATATCCAAATGCTGATTTTTTTGAAGTGCCCATATCTTATCTATCACTTGTAGGAATTTATTAGGACTAGAAGCCATGTGTAAATACTTGCACATGCCAACTATTTACAGGTACTCTTTTGGATGGAGAAAACTTTGAAAGAGTCTGTAATTATCTACCATAACTGGGATTACATATACATGGAAAGTCAACACCACAAAAGCAACCAGTAAGAGGAGAGCCAAAGAGGTGAGGGCTGTGGTAAGAAGAGAGAGAGAGATCTGGTGTTGGGACATGAAGAGAGCCCAGAGCAATGGCTTGACCTGACACAGGATTAGTAGGTGTGGGCAGGACAAGGAATGAGGGAAGGGTATTCTAAATACCAAGGGGTGGAGGGATAAACAGGCTGCCATACTGTGGGAAGAACTACAATACTGGGCGGGCCTGAGGAATGTTTCAGATTTTACCTCAACTTGATCAAGCAGCTTGAATAATTGACATGCAGGTGACAACACTCCGCCTTCACTAGAAGATCAAGTCAGCAACGAGTTAAAGCACTTTGAAACATGTGACAGCCCCCTAAATATTTGTGAAGTACACTGCTTCTGAACAGGACACAGGGGAAGCCTACACACAGGTGGTATGTGACCAGGTTATGAAGGGTTTTACAAGGTGGAAGGCCCAGGAGGCCAAGTGTTGATGGGTACTTCAAGCTGAAGGCACAGCACCAAAAGGGGTATGGAGACATGAAAAGATACAGTAGGAAGAAGGGGCAGGGTAGCAGAGCACTTGAGTCATCTCCTCACCTGCTGGTACCATCTCCTGCTATCCTTATCACATCCGCTTCCCATCTGTGCAACAATTCCAGACCAGGGCACCATTGTGTTTCACATGGACCCCAGCGGGATTCCAGGCACCCAGTCCCATCCCTGCCCATCCATCTCCGCAATGCACCACAGTATTCTTTTTAAACCAGCAAAGTTGATCAGGCCACTCCTGCCCCATCTTGGATGCAACTATGTCCCTTGATCTTGGATGTAACGTACAATCGCTCACTTAGCTTATGAGTGCCCTCTTCATGCACTGGCTCACCCCGGCTTCCAGCTCAGCTTCTGCCCTCCCCTCCTTCACTCTGCACCCCAACCACACCTGCTTCCTTCTCTCTTCTCCACTGCAGCCTTTACTCTGGCAGATCCTGCGCATGGAAATGCCGTTGTCTGCCTGCCCCACTTCCTACTTCCCTTTATTTAGTCTGCAACCCTCCTATTAAAGATCAGTTACCCCAGAGAAATCTTCCCTGACTCCTCCCTCAAAGCCCCAGGCTAGGTTAGGTCCTTCGGTTTACTCTCCAATCACACCCCAAATGCAAATGAATATTTAATCAGTATCTAAGGCTTGAGGGCTGCGCCTGGTCTGGTACACCAGATCCCAACAGCTCAGTGCTTGAGACACAGGGGGTACCCATGGTCTATCTGCGGAATGGGTGGTGTGCTGGGTCGTGAGGCTGGAAAGCAGACTCGGGACAAAATGGGGGAAGGTCCTGTAAAGCCAGTAAGTCCTTAAAACTTTATTCTGTAGACAGTCAGGAATGCAGACTTGCTGTCAACACTACTGGCCTCCATCACTAATCTCAGCACCAACCAGAATGGCTGACTCGACTTCATCAGAGGAAGCACAAAGAAACTCTAGGTCCGCTTCCTACCACCCTGCTTCCAGCTGAGTGAGCAGACCTGACAGCAGCAGGCTCTGCGTCACCACCCGGGAGGCCTTCCACCTTACTTGCCTCCTTAGAAACTTGGGTCTGCCCACCTGCTCGCCGCAGTGAGCAGTCCTGGGGGACCCTGAGTGACAAACACACGACATTAACCCCCACTTTACATGGGCTCCTATTTCCACATCTATTCTCTAACTTGTGACCCTAAATTTACCCTATTTTGAAACAGGACATTCCGTTCCCTCTTAAAGCAAGTTCCTTCCTATCCACTCCTTCCCATTTCCCCCATGGCAGTCATTTTGCTCCTGGTTATTAGCATCAGGAGATTCAGACCTCGGCTCCCCACCTCCCCTGCTCTGGCCCCTGGGAATGCATTTCTCTGCTCAGACTGGACCTCATGGTCGGCCACTCCATAAATGCTCTTGATCCTCATCTATCTCTGTGGAGCCTTAATTCTAGGTAACTCCAACTGGATGAACTGATGGTTTTGCTGAGACTCAGGGATGCCAAGATGACCTCCTTAAAACTCCATTTTTTTTTTTAAATGTTAAACACTTCTTTTTAAAAAAAATTTTTTTTACATTTATTTGCTTATTTTTGAGAGACAGAGCACAAACAGGGGATGGGCAGAGAGAGACAGAGACACAGAATCCGAAGCAGGCTCCAGGCCCTGAGCTGTCAGCACAAAGCCCGGCGCGGGGCTGGAACTCACAATCCGCAAGATCATGACCTGAGCCGAAGTCGGATGCTCAACCGATTGAGCCACCCAGGCACCCCAAAACTCCTTCTCTTTAAGTCATGTCACTTTTTACATGCTGCTACCTGGATGAACCTCAAAAACATTATGCTAAATCAAAGAGGCCAGATACAAAAAGTCACATTTTTTTAAGGGTTTTTTGTTTTTGTTTTGTTTTGTTTTGAGAGAGAGAGCATGCATGACTGAGAGCACACAAGCAGGGAAGGGGCAGAGGGAGATGGAGGGAGAGAATCCCAAGCAGGCTCCATGCCAAGTGCAGTGCCTAACATGGGGCTCGATGTCACAATCGTTAAGATTTTGCCCCAAGCCCAGAATCAGATGCTTAACTGATTGAGCCACCCACAAAAGGTTACATATTGTAGGATTCGACTTAAATATGCAGAACAGGCAAATCCAGAAAGATAAAAAGATAAGCTGTTGCTCAGAGGCTGCAGGGCGGGGAGAACAGAGTGACCACTATTGGGCACAGGGTCTCCTTTGGGGGTGGATAACAATGTTCTGAAATCAGAAGTGATGGAGCACAGGAGCGCCTAGGTGGCTCAGTCAGTTAAGCTTCTGACTTTGGCTCAAGTCATGATCTCGCAGATCATGAATTTGAGCCCTGCATCAGGCTCTGTGCTGACAGCTCAGAGCCTGCAGCCTGCCTTGCATTCTGTGTCTCCCTCTCTATCTGTCCCTCCCGTGCTCCCACTCTGTCTCTCTCCTTCAAATATAAACAAACATTAAAAAAAAAAATTAGAAAAAAAGTGACGGAGCACAACATTGTGGTTCAACTAAACACCACTGAATTGTCCACTTTAAAATGGTTATTATGTGAATTTCAAAAAAAATTCAAATACTTAAAAAAAATCATTCTTTACCTTCAAATTCATAAAGAGTGGCTCTCCTTCCTCCTACTTGCAATCTGGATCCTTTTCTGCCTCTTTCAAGAACTTATTCAACTCTAATTTTTTTTCATGTTTATTTATTTTGAAAGAGAAAGAGTGAGAGTGGGTGAGGGGCAGAGAGACAGGGAGACAGAATACCAAGTGGGCTCTGTGCTGTCAGCACAAGAGCGTGATGCAGGGCTCGATCCCATGAACTGAGATCATGATATGAGCCGAAATCAACAGTTGGATGTTTAACCGAATAAGCCACCCAGGTGCCCCAACTTTCATTTCCTTTTACCTTTAAATTCCCTTTTTCTGCTGACAGATCCGTTCACCCCTTCCCAGCCTAAAAATCCTTCCCTTAACTTTCTTTTCCCCTTAAATCTCATCTAGAAGCATCTCAACACCTCATAAAAAGCAGCCAACATCAACAGCCTCCATTTCTTCAGCTCCAATACTCCCTCTAGTTCCCTCTCCAGTGATAAGGCAGTCTACAGATAGTGAAACTTAACTGCTCTAAAATTGGTAAGATATACAAAAAGGGTTGTAAAAATGAATAGATGAGCCTGCAAGAAACTGAGGTCAGGAATGAGTCAGGCATGAGTCATTAAAAAGAAACATCCAGACATCCCTGGAGCTGCACTGCCCAATAAGAGGGACAGGAGCCCCACGCGGCTGAATGTAAATTAATTAAGGGAAAAACTCAGTTACTCAGTTGCCCTAGCGATATTTCAAGTGCTCAATAACTACCTGTGGCTATTAGTGACTATTACATTGGTCAGTGCAAAATATATCCCTTAGAAAATCTTGGTATATAGAAATAGTGCAGCTCAATATGCACCCAGTGTAGACAACATAGAACTGGAGATGATAAACATTTTGAAAGAATCCGCTAGAGTAAAATAAAGGAGGCACACGTAGGGTTTACTAGTTCCCAAACTAGAGCTCTACATGATCAGACATTACACAAAAAAGGCTAGAGAAACCTTTAACACATGAAATTATTAAGGTTAAATGGGTAAACAGAACAAGATGGAGAAGTGGGACAGGATGCAGCAAATTTTTATTAAAGCAAAAGCACTGCCCAAAATCAACAGTTAACAACAAGAGCAACAAAAAGTAGTATCAAATAGGCATGAACAAAAGAAGAAACCACCTATTTTAAAAACTATTCCAAAAGACAGCCAACCCAAAAGCCCAAATACTATAATGCATAAATAGCAAACAGGATAAATAAAAAAATAAAATGAACATCTACAAAGCTCTATTTATGCAATTGAGACCTTAATCTCTTTTTCTTTTTTAAGCATTATTTATTTTTGAGAGACAGAATGCAAGCAGAGGAGGGGCAGACGGGGGGGGTGGGGATGGGGGGGACAGAGGATCTGAAACAGGCTCCAGGCTCTGTGCTGACAGCAGCGAGCCTGACGTGGAGCTTGAGCTCACAAACCACGATATCAAGACCTGAGCCAAAGTCGCATGCTCACCCAGGTGCCCCAAGACTATAATCCTGGAATTTACCCCTTTCTACTTTGGATTTAAAAAAACTGACTAATACAGTCTTTCATGAGCATCCACAAAAGTGACCAATACTGTTAGAGGACATGGATTTAAATATTATCCTAAATAGGGTACCCCACACATTTATTTGATAAAATGACCAAAATGAGTCTACCTAATGATGTTCAAATATGAAGATGACATTTAGAGATCCTGTGGCATAAATCAAGAAATTTACTCAGGCAGAGAGAAACAGGAGGTAATCGGTGCTGAAATAAGGAAAAAAAAAAATGTTTTCATAGCAAAGTAGAAAAGTAGTCCTTATTTAAAAACAAAATAGGGGTGCCTGGGTGGCTTGGTTGAGCATTTGACTCTTGATTTTGGCTCATGTCATGATCCCAGGGCCGTGGGATGAGCCCTGTGTTGGGCTCCACGCAGAGCATAGAGCCTGCTTAAGATTCTCTTTCTTTCTCTCTCCCGGCCCCCCAGCCTCTCTCTCCCACTTGTGTGCTAAAAAATTTAAAATAAAATAAATAGGATCTGATTAGAACAGAGGTTCTCAAAATATAGCACAGATACCACTAAGGGTCCTTGGGCCCTTTTTTTGGGTTCCACAGGACCAAAACTATTTGTGTTACATTACCAAGAGATTACTTGCTTAATCTCATCTCTCTCATCATTGTAAAGTGTCTCAGAGACTGCATGATGTATGATAGCTCAAAACACTGAATGTAGAAGCAGATAAAAGAACCCAGCTCTCTTTCCTTAAGCCAGATATGTAATATATTGGCAAAAATGTCAAAACAATGCCTGTTTGCACTAATTTTCTTGTTTTGGAAAATATATTTTTCATGAAAATATAGTTTTTTAGGTTTTCATGTAATGGGCTCATTATTTTTAGATGTATTATTCAAATCGTTACTTAAAAACAATCTAAGAATAATTTCGGATAGAGTAAATAGTAAAATATAACCCACATAAACAACAGCTCTGACTTCTCAATACTTTTTAAAAGTGTAGGTCCTAAGACCAAAAGTTTGAGAGCTAATGTATTAAGAATTGCATACAGAATCTTTCCTTCTTTATAAGGTTTTATTTCTAAAAAGATATTACAAATTTATATGAATTTATATTATAAATTTAGCGGCAAATATCCCAAATACACTTCAAAAAGATTTTGTCTTTATACTTTAGTAGGGGTTAAATTTAACTTAGGAGTACAAAGTTTAAGAAGTCATTATACAGTCGGTTGAGCGTCTGATTTCAGCTCAGGTCATGATCTCATGGTTCGTGGGTTTCAGCCCCACATCGGCCTCTGTGCTGACAACTCAGAGCCTGGAGCCCGTTCTGTGTCTCCCTCTCTCTGCCTCTCCTCTGCTCATGCTTTGTCTCTCAAAAATGAATAAACATTAAAAAAAAATTTTTTTTAATGTAGTCATTGTGAAAGGAGGCTAACAATAATGAATAAACCTTATAATAAACATATTTTAAAGTACTCCATGAGATAATGAAGTTCTTACTGGTTCTCTACCAGCTCATCACATTATACATAATATGGTATGCTGAGACACCCAACACAAACAGGATGAGCTGATTTTCACGTTACTATGTGGACATAAAAACTCTGGAAGTTCCTTTAGTCAAAGTGTGATACTAACTTCCCTTTCAAATGAGGATACTCCTTGTGGAAACTCTTACCAAAAACTAAAATTTTAAGTCATAAATTACGAGAGATCCAAATTTGCTGTGGCTAAATCACATCAGACAGTTCTGCAAACAGAGTATGTTCACTCATCAACCACTATATAAAAAGCTGATGCCTTTATACATTTTTATAGAAAGAGAAAATGCTAGCTTAGGAAGTCAAAAATTCATTTTCCTGACTTCGATTTGCCACAGCAAAACACCTTTAACAAAAACACTTTCCTTTTGTCTGCTGTCACCTCAGTTGTCCAATTTTCACCAGGTCCCAGGTTTCTTTGACTCATTTAGCAATTCAGTTCAAGCCAGCAAGTAGGAGGTTTTTCAAAACTTCAAAATGCCGCCTCCTCAGACAGAAAGCTTCCCCCCCACGGGCTGCGGCACGGCCACGATCTACTGGCGGCATCACTGGCTGGCCTGTGGGCTCACCTCCTTTCTTCCTCTAAATGGGGTGTCAGGTGCAGGCACGGCCCTGGTATTGTACAGGAATATAATTACCAGAAGCAAAGCAGAGTCCCAGCCGAAGGAAGAAAAAGCAGGTCAGCACAGAGAGACAGAGAATGAATATGACTGAAAGAAGGGGAAAATTACATGACACTCCCTTCTCCTCTAAAATAAGAATCTGAGAGTGACATTTCACCTCTCCAAGCATGACTTCCACTGTTTGAAGCATATTTATTTGAAAAGAGCAGTGACAATGAGAGAACAAATCTTGTGTGAAGCTTAACACTTACTTGGGAGTACATTACATACTCCCATCTGTTATGAAGACTCCATCATGCTTTTCAACTAGAGCTCAGAGCATTCACCTTCAGGTCATAGCCACAGAGCAGTCATTTGTAGGTTTCTCTCTACAAAATGTTATCTCTAGTTGCTTTCTTAGTTTGGAAAATGTTACAGAGAAAGGCCTATAAGCCAAGCAGACTGTTTCATTAGGGGAAACGAGAATTCAATTCAAGGGGGAGAAAAGCCACACGACCTTGTTTACAGTGGAGAGTATAGTTGAACTGTTAAAGCACGCAGCACAGGATCAACATTTCCTCCTCCCTCACCTCCTTCTCAACAGGGCTGCAAACTGTGGTGCACTTGGTGCCTGCTCTCCGGATGTTTCGGGAGCTCTGTCTTACAGAGATACTGATTAATGTAAATGACAACCCACGATTTAGCATGCATAAATCTTAATCGAATCAAAGGGCAGAAAGAAAGTTTAGTTGGTCAATGAATGAGATCTCTTGTTTCAATGTTACTTCCTTTTCTGGAGAATGAAGTAGAAGTATCTCATTGAAATCAAAGTGATTTCACGTGTGGCTTATGGAAGTAATTATTAATCATAACTCCTATCTTTATAGGCTTAAAAAAACTTAAGTTGTATTCAGCACAGTCTTCATTGAAACATCTTTCTTCTCTCTTTTAAGCTTCGATTACATGGTGCAAATGCCACCAAGCGGAAGGACACTGATGAAACAGATAAAACAGCAACGACAGACAGGTCAGAAGGCAATGTGATACACAGAAAAAAATTTTGTAATCTCAACACATTCTACATAGTTGCCATGAGATGGTTTCTCTCCCATTTCTCAGAAATAGGCTGTAATTTCAATCATTACAACCAAGCACTTTATGAAGAAACAAGAAATTTGGAAACCATAACTTTCCAGATGTAACCACATCTAAACTAAGTGTACATATAGTTCAACAGCAAATTGATACTTATTTTTATTTGGCTTATTTAAATGTATTGGTCATTTACTTAGTATTACCTTAACTGTATTTATTTAAAAATTTCAGGGTATAAGGAATTCGAATGGCAGCAAAAATAATTTGGTAGAATACTAGGAAAAACTCCTTAATTTTAAGGAATATAATGTAACTGGATTTTTAAAAAAGGGTTGCCAAGTCTCTATACTGGAGAAATTTCAAGAAACAGTACAGATAAAAATCACAACCAATGACGTCCATTCCTGCATCCCAATCCCAGACATCAAGGGCCAGTTTGCCTCTGATCTCTCTCCACCTACACATGTGTGGTGCTCCTGAACTTCAGAGTCAGTAAGCCAGAAACTGAATTCATTATACTTGTATAACCTTCTCTTCCGATTCCCCTATTTCTGTTACTAGCCCCATAACCTTCCCCAGAGTCCAGTGCCCAAAGTATGCTCCATTCCTCGCCTGCCCTGGATACCGGGCCACCAGGGCTTTGGGTCCGAGTCCTGTAAAGGTTCTGCAGTTTCACCCACCCACATCCCCACCCCTTCCCCCTCCAGTCTCACCCCATCACCTCTCTACCAGAACAGTTTTCTACTCGGCCCCCAGAACCTCCTCCTTGCCAATCCCTGTTACAAGTGAATCTGTCCCATTGATCTTTCTTAAAGCACAGCTCTCATTCACTAGGTAAACAAATACCGACCACTGTTTTAGTTTTCTATGGCTACTGTAACACACTGCCACAAAGTAAGCAGCTTAAAACAACACAATTTTGGGGCACCTGGGTGGCTCAGTCGGTCAAGTGTCCGACTTCAGCTCAGGTCATGATCTCGCGGTCCGTGAGTTCGAGCCCCGTGTCAGGCTCTGGGCTGATGGCTCAGAGCCTGGAGCCTGCTTCAGATTCTGTGTCTCCCTCTCTCTCTGCCCCTCCCTGACTCATGCTCTGTCTCTCTCTGTCTGTCTGTCTCTCTCTGTCTCAAAAATAAATAAATGTTAAAAAAAATTTAAAAAAAACAACAACAAACAACACAATTTTTCCCTTACATTTCAGGAGATCAGAAGTCCCAAATGAGTCTCAATAGACTAAAATCAGAGGTGGCAGGAAGGCTGCACTCTTTTCTGAAGCCTCTATAGGAGAATCCTCTTCCTGCCTGCATTTCTTGGTTCCCAGTCCTTACATCCACCTTCAAAGCAAGCAACACTGGGCTAAGTCTCCCTGTGCTGCCACTGTTCTGGTTCTCTCCTGCCTCCTTCTTCCACATTTTAGGACACCTGTGATTACACTGAGCTCACGTGGATAATCCAGGCTAGTTTCCCTATTTCAGTCAGCTGATCAACAATCTTAATTCCATCTGCAACCTTAATTGTCCTTTGCCTGTAAGCTAACATATTCACAGGTGCTGGGACTTAGGACGCAGCCATCTTTGGGGGGCCGCTGTTCCGCTGACCGCAACCACCCGCAAAAGCACCGAGACAGGCAAAAGTTAAACAAAATGCAGACGCTGCTGTCAAGATGACATTAAGTCCTCTGATACTAAGCGTTAACTGGCTCCCTGTTGCTTAAGGAATTAAGTCTAATCCACTTAGTCTTATATTAAAGGCTACCATGATTTCAAAATACTTCTGCAGCATTATCTTCTACTACTTCCTTGAAGTTTTCTAGAGCTGTACTCACACTGCAGAACCCAGGAGCACCAAACACAGCTGAGCTCCACACCCAGGCTCAGGTAATCTGCTCTATCCAGAGGCCCCTGTCCATTCTCCTGTGCACATTATTCTCATCTCTTAAGGCCCAGCTCCAGAGTGGCTTAGCTTCTCTTTAACTCTGCCTTCTCTGAATGCCCACAATGCCCTGTTCTGCCAAACTGGCATATCAAGCAGTGACCTAAGGGAACGAGTTCAGGCAGAGAAAGTTTCCAGGTGCTGCTCCACAGCTAGCTGGGTGACCCTGAGCAAGCTATTTAAATGCTTAACCTTGCTTTCATCATCTCTCAAGTGAAAAAGCAGACTATGGTTATTTCTAAATTCTTTCCCAGTTCTTAAACTCCATGAAACTGATAGGAGTTGTATCCATCCACTTCTCTCTATCCCCAAAGCCACTGTTCTGGTAATGCCCTCCCTCCTGATGGATCATCTCTGCCTCAAGGCTTATTCTGCTCTCCACCCCCAAAAGACATCTTTCTAGGTTACTCACCTCCTCACTATCGGTTAAAAGTTTTCAGAAAAATGTCCAAACTCCTCAGTGTGGTTCCCAGGGCTCATGTGATCAGGCCTCTGCTTCCTCCTCTGGTTTTCCTTACTGATTTTTTCAGTTCCTCACATGTTCCTCCCTTCCCTAGCCACCTGCCTCTCTCTCTTCAGAGCCTTTGCTAGAATATTTGGCCTATTTCCTCTTTCCATCAGACAGATTCCTGCTTCTCCAGGCAAGCTTTCCTGATCCCGTATTAATTTGGTGTCCTTCCTGTTTGTTCTCATTCACATGAAGTCACATAGTCCCCATCACTGCAGTACTCGTATCTGTTCATCTGTCAGTATCTTCTCCTGAATCTAAATTCCACATGGGCAGGACTGTCAATCTCATCCACCACCTGTGGTACAGACTGAGCGTTATTGCCTAATTTCTGTATATAGAGTAGCAGACTTCTGGCTGCCTATGGCCAGGATCAAATGAGACTTTGCCAGCTTCACGTGACCACATGCTGAAGTTCTGGCCAAGGAAACAAGCAAAATTATCCAGGGGCAGTTTCTGGGAACTTCTCCTAAAAGAAGGCACAATACAAATCAAAACCACACCGAGATACCACCTCACACTGGTCAGAGTTGCTAAAATTAACAACTCAAGAAACAACAGATGCTCGCAAGGATGTGGAGAAACGGGAACCCTCTTGCACTGTTGGTGGGAATGCAAACTGCTGCAGCCGCTCTGGAAAACAGTGTGGAGGTTCCTCAAAAATTTAAAAAGAGAATTACCGTATGATCCAGCAATAGCACTACTAGGAATTTATCCAAGGGATACAGGAGTGTTGATTCAAGGGGCACATGTACCCCAATGTTTATAGCAGCACTTTCAACAACAGCCAAATTATGGAAAGAGCCCAAATGTCCATCAACTGACGAATGGATAAAGAAGATGTGGTTCATATATACAATGGAATACTACTTGGCAATGAGAAAGAATGAAATCTGGCCATTTGCAGCAACATGGATGAAACTGGAGGGTATTATGCTAAGTGAAATAAGTCAGGCAGAGAAAGACAGACATCATATGTTTTCATGCATATGTGGACCTTGAGAAACTTAACAGAAGACCATGGGGGAAGGGAAGGGGAAAAAATAGTTACAGAGAGGGAGGGAGGCAAACCATAAGAGACTCTTAAATACAGAGAACAAACTGAGGGCTGATTGGAGGGGGCGGGGGGGGGGATGGGTGATGGGCATTGAGGAGGGCACTTGTTGGGATGAGCACTGGATGTTGTATGTTAGCGATGAATCATGGGAATCTACCCCCGAAACCAAGGGCACACTGTATGTTAGCCAACTTGACAATAAGTTATATTAAAAAATAATAATAAAATAAAAGAAGGCCTGGATGACCCCTGTGTCCCTTCTTTGGTCTCTTCCTTCATCCTGCTAGTTGGAAGACAGGGATCACAACCTAGGCCTGATGCACAGTGAGCTAGAAGTGAGTCTATGGAAGGTTAAACCAGCCCTGGACCGCCTCAGCAACTTTTTATGGGAGATAATGAATTTCTATTTTATTTTAAGATCCCACTGTTGAAGCCACTATTATTTTGGAAGCTTCATCACTTACAGCCAAACCTTACGGCAAAAAAAAAAAAAAAAGGGCATATCTGCAATACCAGTAATTATGTTGACTCAAGTACATACTTCACCTCTTCTCCTGAACTACAATCTCTTTGCCAGTGGGTGTATGGTCATGTGTTACTACAGGATTTACGGTCCTTAGCAGAGGGTAGCACACAAAAATCCTCAATGGGGAGTGTGAATGATCAATGAACTAATGACCATGGGGCTACTAACACAGATAGGCTCTGTCCAACTTATATGGTCTACTTCAACCTCAGATCGATGTTGTGGCCCACCAAAACAAGGTTAGAAAAGTATGTCAGTCTCCATCATTATTTTCTCATGGAATAGCCAGGTGCCTAAGACACCAGAATTTACTATTCCTTCCTTGGGCGCAGTGCCACTGGTGTGGTATATCACTGCCATGCTCTACTTGAATGCTTAACAAGGTTAATATGCAAATAAGCAAAGCTCTTTAAAATAATAGCATGTGTCACCTTTGCTCCTGGGTGAGTGGATATTTAGCAATTTGTATGGTCTGAGGTTATTGCTGCTTTACTCCCACAGCTTAGAGTGGGAGGATGGAAACATTACAGGCAGGGAAGCCCATCCTTCAGAGTCTCCTGCCCAAGTGGGCTCCTCATTCATGAATTATGTATTCTCAGGCTACCCAGGTACACTCATCTTCACACAGCCATTAGCACAGATTACTGTGCTGTACTGTACTGAATTGATCCTTGAAAGCTACATCTTTAGAGACTCATTTGTGCAAATAATTTCTAGACAGCTACCACATGCCTGATGGCATATAGGTACCGAGGACACAGAGATAAACATGCCAGACACTGAGCAAAAAGAAAAGCAAAGCACTAGTTATTCTCACTTTAAGAATGAGGAAACTGAGGCACACGAAGGTTGGTATCAGAACCAAGAACATTTGATTCAGTCAAAAGGATCAAAAGCTCTATGCTGTGAGGATTTGAAGAATTCATGAAAAACAGGGCTTTTTTTTTTTGCCATTAAATTTACTTTGCTCTTGTGTTCGTTTTTTTGGTGGGAAGCAATCGATGAGGAGGCATCCAAATACAGCCTATGTGGAGTAGAAATGGGACATTTGTTCTATTTTTTCTTTTATTTAAATTTTTTTGAAGTTTATTTATTTTGGGAGAGGGAGAGGAAGAGAAAGAGAATCCTGAGCCAGGCTCCACACTGCCAGCACAGAGCCCAATGTGGGGCTTGAACCCACGAACTGTGAGATCATGACCTGAGTTGAAACCAAGAGTCAGACGCTTAACCAAATGAGCCACCCAGACACCCCTAGACCAGGCACATTTGGAGAAATGAAGTCTGTGGTGTGTACAGAGTGAGAAGTGCAGGCAGGAAATGAAGCTGGATGAAGGATGGCCCAGAAGAGGGGGAAAATGAAATTTTTAGGATGAAGTGAAATGATCCTATTAACGTGTCAGGAGACCACTGTGGCAACAGAGTAGGAACTGGACCACAGGGAAGACCAGAAGGAGCCAGGGAGAAACTGTAGTTGTTCAGTTATCCAAAAACTGACACACTGCAGGGGTTGGGCCCTAGGAGGGAAAGGGGCCGTGGAGACGGACAGAGAGGAGCCTGAATGGACAATACTTGGTGACTGACAGCTGGAGTAGAAGGAAGGACATAGCTGATGAGAGAGAAGGACTCAAACACTGCTGCCAGCTTGAAGGCTAGGGCAAACTGGTAGATGGTAGTGCTCTTCACCATGCTGGCCAACAGGACAGAGCAATTAGTAGGACATCTAGGTGAAAACTACCTGATGAGAGGTTCAGTCTGGAGCCCAGACGTGGATTAGAAATAAAATGGACAGTGGGTGGATACTCAAGTCTATGGACAAGGAGAACACCCACCGAGATCGGTCTTCCAACGATACTTTGCAACTACTCACCTAAATCTCGAATTTGGGGAAGTCCTTTAACATATGCCAGTCCCGTTTCTCAAAGATGATGAACTGAAGCATGAGGCTCTATCTCTATCAATGCTCAGTGAGAAGCACCTATCTCACGGCACGCTGCAGTCACAGCCGTCTTCTTTTGGGGTCACTGAGCCTATTCCAGACCTACCACTCCTTGCCAAGTCAACAAAAAGGAGCTGCTCTGAAGAGGAAGTGAGTGCAGTATTTAAGGGGTTCATCTGGAAAAGCTCCAACGTGCTTCACAGGGCAACCACCGTCTCCTCTACAAGCATGATTCAAGAAAATCAATGGCCAAAGCAGATCATGGCCATCGAGACCTTCTGCATGCCTCTAATGGTTGCCTTAAAGACTAAGCTTAAAGAGGCTGAGAAATGCTTCATATTCCTAAACGTCTGAGACTGCCAATTGCAAATAACTGGGAGACAAGGGGGCCTTGAAGCAACACTTTCTGCCACGAGCAACTACTTATAATTCTTATCTGATTGCAGTCTCTTAAGTGATGTGATTACTTGAATATTCAAAATAAATTATCATGTTCTTCAAGCTAATTTGTACAAATACACAAAGGCAGCATCACAGCCTCAGCTGAAATTAAAAGAGGGTGGAAAAACATAATTAACAAAGATAAGTTATGCAACCCCCAAGAGTAAAGGTCTTGAAAGATTTAAATTCAAACCTGTGTAACATAAATAAGGCATGTGACATGAGAACACATTTCTTTGTTTAAACTGAATCTAAACACCCACATTTTACAAAGGTTATTGGGTAAGGAAGTGAATGGGGAGAAGCAGAGTTAAAATGTTTAAAAAAAAACCCAGCTTGCTACAATGTGGCACTTTAAAAAGCAAACACAATCTAGTAATCATTTATTCATCTCTTCTAAAGAGTGTCTTCAAAGTCAACAGTTATGAAATGTGACCAGGTGATGTTACTATGTAGGCCACTCTGGGAATTTTGTGATTCTCTTATTTGAGGAACCGTGGTACTCATAATCATCATAATGTTGTCAGATCTACTGACCCAAACCCAGAAAGAAAATGAAGTTCTAAAAGAGTCTAATAATCCCAAGAGAACTAAGGATGGTGATAAATGTATCTATCTTGAGCCTGAACAGGTGGCCATTAACGGGGCCTGTGTCAGAATGACCTAGTAGATGTTTTCAAAATACAGATGACTTACACCTCCGTCCAAGGGAAATCAGACAATCTGGAGACAGAGGCCCTCTAGAGGATTTGGGTGCCCTCCCCTCCCAGCCCACACCTCTCAGGTCTTACACACCTTGTAAATCAAACCCAGGTGGAACGAAGGCCAGGTAAGGAAACTGATGCTGGATGTCCTTGGGCAGTCACACTGGTCCAGCCTACTGGCAACTGGGCTTTTGATCACTGATTTTTTTTTTTTTTTTTACACCAAATAATTATAGAGCTCTTCTGTGGTCTATGCTTCTGATTACACCAAGAAGAGAATGCTTCAGTGCAGAATTTTGAAAAAAAAGACTCAGAATAAACAAAAGGTTACTCTTTCAAGGACTAATCATAAGTATTATTCTTTTAGCTTTCTTTCTAAAAACTTTACTGTCAAAAGTCCTATATTGGTTATGCTGTTAACCTCTCAGAATGTAATGATGAAGAAACTCAACTTTGTTTCTTCTAGTTCTATGGGTAGAACTGCAGATGCAAAGATGACTACTTAGGGTCTAATAAGCATACAGCGTAGCAGGGTAGCTAAGGTGACTACAGCTGGACTGCCTGGGTTCAAATCCTGGCTCTGCCAGCTACTGGCTGTGGAGCCTTGAACAAGTCACTTAACCTTTCTGTGCCTTAATTTTCTCATCTGTAAAATTGGAGTACCTACCTTGTGGGGGTTTTGTGAAGCCAAAATAAATCAATGTATGTAGAGCACCTTAGAAAAGTATCCAGTACACTTCCCCAAAGAAGACATCCAGATAGCGAACAGACACATGAAAAAATGCTCAACATCACTCATCATCAGGGAAATACAAATCAAAACCACAATGAGATACCTCACACCTGCCAACAGGTGTCAGAATGGCTACCATTAACAACTCAGGCAACAACAGATGTTGGTGAGGATGCAGAGAAAGAGATCTCTTTTGCACTACTGGTGGGAATGCAAACTGGTGCAGCCACTCTGGAAAACATACGGAGGTTCTTCAAAAAATTAAAAATAGAATTTCCCTATGACCCAGCAATTGCACTACTAGGTATTTATCCAAAGGACACAGGTATGCTGTTTCGAAGGAGCACATGCACCCCAATGTTTATAGCAGAACTATTGACAATAGCCGAAGTATGAAAGAGCCCAAATGTCCATTGACAGATGAGTGAATAAAGATGTGGTATATATGTACAATGGAGTATTACTTGGCAATCAAAAAGAATGAAATCTTGCCATTTGCAACTAAGTGGATGGAATTGGAGGGTATTATGCTAAGTGAAATTAGATAAAGACAAATATATGACTTCACTCGTATGAGGACTTTAAGATAGAAAACATGAACACAAGGGAAGGGAAGCAAATATAATATAAAAACAGGGAGAGAGAGAATAGAGGGTTGCTGGAAGGGTTGTGCGAGGGGGAATGGTCTAAATGGGCAAGTGGCATTAAGGAATCTACTCCTGAAATCATTGTTGCACCATATGCTAACTAACTTGGATGTAAATTAAACAATAAATAATTTTTTTTTAATTTTTTCAACGTTTTTTATTTATTTTTGGGACAGAGAGAGACAGAGCATGAACGGGGGAGGGGCAGAGAGAGAGGGAGACACAGAATCGGAAACAGGCCCCAGGCTCCGAGCCATCAGCCCAGAGCCTGACGCGGGGCTCGAACTCACGGACCGCGAGATCGTGACCTGGCTGAAGTCGGACGCTTAACCGACTGCGCCACCCAGGTGCCCCAACAATAAATAAATTTTTTAAAAAAGAAGAAAAGTGTCGAATATATGCTATTGAGCAGCTACATTCAGTATATACAGAAGAAGTTCATTCTTTTTACAAGTTGCAAAGTATATTCCATTGGCCAGCTGTAATTTATCCTTCTGAAAGGCATTTATTGTATCTTTCAATCTTTTATTATAAACAATGTTTCAGTGGACATTCTGTACAATAGAGAGATCTTTTTACCATAATCATCAAATTCAGTCCCCTACTTAACTTTCATGTTTAACATTGATGGTTTGAACACCCTTCCAAAGTAGGCACCCGTATTATCACCTCCAAGTTCTACATACGAGTCTCAAAGAGAGGAAATGACTTACCTACCACAGCCTACCCAATCCTAAGTGGCAGAGTTGGAACCCCATCCAGATGTGTGGCTGCTAACCTACAAGGCATCTTCTTCAATCTGCTTCCTATGGCTTTGCTTACTTAAAAAAAACATGATAGTTTCTCTTATAAACACACCTCAGATCCACAGTAAATATCTACAAGTTCTGAAAGAAGTAAAATTCAAATTTTCAGAGCTGCATATCAGCTCACAAATATAGCAGATGGAGGTGTCAACAACTTCTGTAAATATCAGTAATTTATTTCTTCTGCCAAAGACCGAAGCAGAGGTACCCTGAACACTATCCCCTAAGGATGCACACCACACTGCCAAACTCCCAGAGAAGTAAATGAATATTACTGAATTTGGTATCATGAGAACTGTTCTTTGGGGAAAGAGAAATTCCTAATGATTACTCTGTAGTAGTATTTGCTATTCCAAGACAAGAGGAGAATAGATACTCTGGGGTTTAGCATTAACAGATTCGGTAAAGACCTGAATGGCCAATTCTCCAGCGTGGCTTTAATTAGGTCTTTTTAGTATGGGCTTATAAAGATTTGTTCTGACTGGGTGAAAGTGTGACAATGGGGATAGGAAAGGGCAAAGGGAGAAGTTCACAGAGATGTAAACTTTAACCAGAATGTGCTAGCAGGAGGGTTCTAACCAAGTATTAGGATTATAGTTAGAAATCATAGGCGTTTCAAGAAAATGGTTATTTTCCTAACTAGAGAAAACATGACTGTACCAGGACTAAAAATATTTTTTAAAAAAGAAAATATTTCCTAAATCCCTGTCAGCAAAGACATCAAACAAAAGGTACAAAAGTCTAATTTAAGAAAGGTTACATACCACTTTACTTCAAATACAACTGGCAAGGGCTGGGGAGAAGGAAGGGTGGGAATTCAGTCTTTCTGAACATTCAGCAAGTACAAATAATTTATATCCAGGGACCATACAATTCTAAAAGGAAATACACATGAGACCAAAAAAAAAAGTTCCCATTGAGAAAATATGCCAGCAGGAACCCAGTGGGAACCAAACAGTTTGGAAATGATAACATTTATGAGTTCAAATAGGGGTCAGGGATGTGTGTCAGGGGAAGGAGGGGTTCTATTACACAAACTCAAAATTAGGTCAGGTTATCTTCCTAAATATAATTCACTTTGCTAGGCCAGAACATGTCCAGTAGTTATGGTTAACAACTAACTTCCATCACTGATTCTGATGTTGCCTAAGACCTAAATGATTTCAACTTTCCCTCTCTATCCCTAGTCAAACAGAAACAAAGGGTTTGTTCTTGGCAAAAGTGAAAATAAAAAATTTTAGTTCTGAAAGGGACTTGGAAAGCACCTCAGTTTAATCTTTTAAAGAAAGAAACCAATACCCAGAGTTGATCTGCTCACGGTTGGTGGCAAATTAGGACAAGGAATCATGGCAGCCAGGTTCTATACAAGGATGAGGCACCCTACTTAAACTATGCCTTCCCATCTTCTCAAATTATTTCAGTTGTAATAAAGAAATATGCATAAGTTTTACTATAATCCTGTATCATGAGGCAACACTGATTTTAATATCTGTCATATGAACTGAGGAAACTCAGCTGATGGATGGAGCCCAGAAGTCATGGTTCTTCTTCCTGGCTCTGCCAAGCAATCAGCTGCACAAGATTTACCAATACAGGATTTTCCTTCTCTCACCAATGACACTTGATTAAAAGTTGGGAGGCAGTCGGATAAAATGTGAAGTACCTGCAGTGATTTTACGATGCCACTGATTATAAGCTGCATCTCTACCAAGATATGTTAAAATACGAAAAACTGTCTGAAAACGGATGAAACATGGAAACACATACTTGTAGACGGGCAACAAAAAAAAGTGGTTGCAAAGACTGGGGGAAGAAGCAACCTGTCCAGATATGTGTCTGGGCCGTTAGGATATTACACCTGATTGCAAAGCTTCCTCCTTCTCTCTTTGTAACACCATGTTTCTTCTACCACCCAGTCTTACAAGACTTCTTTGTCTTGTTGGCCCTCAAATCCAACTGGTCTCCAGGTCTCATAGATCTTAACCTAGAAATAATCTTGTACAATTGATCAGTGCTCTCCAGTCTGTGCTCATGGCTGTAGTTCCCGGTGGGGCTTTATTGTTCTCCTAGGCTACCTCTAACAGCTTCCCAACCCCTCTCTACATTCTTAGCCTCTGTCCAGGCCAATCCATCTTACACATTCTGATAAGAGTCATATTCCTGGAGTACAGCATTCATAACACTCAGTTCAAAAGCTTCAGTGTTACTGTTACCTCAGGAGAGAGGGCAGGCTAGGGGATCAAGATGATCTGGGCTGGAATGTTTTGTGAAATTGGCCAAGTATCTAAACTTCTCTGAGCCTCCATTTCTTCACCCGTAAATGGGGAATGCTCACAGTACCAATTAATAGTAATTGAGACAGGGGCGCCTGGGTGGCTCAGTCAGTTAAACGTACAACTTTGGCTCAGGTCATGATCTCATGGTTCGTGGGTTGGAGCCCTGCATTGGGCTCTGTGCTGACAGCTTGGAGCCTGGAGCCTGGAGCCTGGAGCCTGCTTTGAATTCTGTGTCTCCCTCTCTCTGCCCCTCCCCTGCTCACGCTCTGTCTCTGTCTCTCACTCTCAAAAATAAACATTAAAAAAAGTTGTTTAAATAAAAAAAAAAATGAATAAACATTAAAAAAATTCTTTTTAATAAAATAAAAAGTAGTAATTGTGATAAATCCATATAAAGTGTCCACTGCAGGGTTTGACACATAAGAGCTCAATAAAAGATAGCCATTATTATTATCATCAACAATTTGCCTTTCTAACTTTTTTTTCCACTTCTGCACTGTCAACTTCAGCCAGCTGGGCTACTTGCTTTTTGCCCAATGATTCCACATTGTTCTCCAAACTCCTCCTCTCCTAGAATGCCTGTTTTCTCTCTCCAAATCAGTAAGATTCCTCTATGAAATGTAAGGCTACATTCAAATGTTGATTCAGTTCTACTTACTTTAATCTATTCATCTCTTTAGAACTGGCATCCTTGGAGGCCTTTACAGTCCCCATAGTGGCTGACTTCCGCCATGTCCACACTGGCCCTTAGTGAAGGTATGGCAGCGGCCAAACAGGTGAGGTGGGATTTAAACCGACTTCTTCAGTTCTGAGATGGGGCCCCCAGGTTATCAGATTTCCATTGTTCTAGTTACTAGTTCAAGTGACCAGGCCGAAGTTAATCACCTCAACACCAAGGGCCCTCTTTGGAAGGTGGTGGGAAGTGAAGTTCCCATATGAGAATATGTTAACGGGGGTCCAGACTGTTGCTGGCAGTCATCTTGCAAAATCAGCCTGTGGACGTGACACCTAAAAGGACCACAGAGAAACTGATAGAAAGTTTTGCCCTCAGGACCTTTCAGGTGGTCATTTAAGCCCATCCGAGTTGGGTTTCCAGTTTCCTGTACTGAAAGCATCCTAACCAATCTTGCAGTGGTAGGCACTGGTATGTCTCATGTGGATAGCTCTGCCACAGAAAGCTTACCCAGACAAAGTTACACAAGTCTCCCAGAAATCTGCTTCTGAACCCTTTTCAGTCCAAGGTATAGATTTAGTATGGGTATGAAAGGATTAAAGTGTAAACTAATGCAGGAAGACCTTTGGAGTCAGAACGATGTCATTAAACTTCATATATAAACCTCTCCCAACACACACACACACACACACACACACACTACACATTCAATTAACTGACAAGCCAATGGATTTGTAAAAAGTGCATTAAGTAAGGAAAAAAAGGATGGGAACAGATTTCAGGTAGATCGGAAAGATGACAAACTGTTAATCTTGTGTTGACTACCTTAGGTTTTTAAGTTACAGAGTAACAGGACTTCACAAATGGCACACAGCTGACTGAACAAATCCTGGCAGTACAAGGATAGAAGAAGGAGCAGTACGATACTGGAGACAGAGCTTTGTGAATTTGGAAAAGTCACTTGACATCTCTAGGACTCAGGTCTCAATTTTTTTTGTTGTTTTTTTAAAGTAGGCTTCATACCCTGCGCGGAGTCCAATGCGGAGCTTGAACCCATGACCTGAGCTGAGATCAAAAGTAGGGCACTTAACTGACTGAGCAACCCAGGGACCCCAGGTCTCAATTCATTAAAAAAAGGAGGCAGGGGATAAGGATGTTATTAAGAATTATTTATGTCAAACAACTATTAATTGAAAGGTGCTCACATCAGCAATACCTGAAACTGAACGCACACACACAAAGGACACATTTCTGGATAACTAATGGAAAGATCATCCCATCAGTAACAGAAGAGTTAGTAGTTCAGATGAGGAATTAAAAAACAACATTTCTTAGGGGAGAGGAAGAACGTGGACAAATAAAAAAGTAAAACTGTTGCTCACACTCTATTATCTACTTGAGCACCAAAGTTATCTGAAACGAAGTTAACAGTTTTGCCTTGATTTGTATAATTCATGTTGGAAATAAGACGCCCAAGGACTGAGACTCACCTCTAGAAGCAAGAGGACAATCAATAATTATGCTGAGAGTAAAAGAAAAAGGTAGTGAAAAAAAGATCCTTGCAAATCCCCAAAATTAAGGTCTCTAACCAGGGAATAAAAAAAAAAAAAAAAAAAAAAAAGAGGCTCTGCTGATCCAAGGGAATAACTTACCTCATTTTCAAAAGTGACTTCATAGGCATACAGGAATAAGTGTAAAAAACCTAAGGTTTTGAATATTTTCCCAGTTATTTAAAATTCTTGAGCTTTATTCTTGGCCACATCCTATAAATCTCAGTTCCTCTTCCCCAAGAATAAGGAAGCATTTATTAAATCACTATTTGGTGGACCCCAAGACGGGCTTTCATTTGTATCCATCTCCTGAAATCCATAAAAATTCTGCATCAGAGGGGCGCCTGGGTGGCTCAGTCGGTTGGGCTTCGGACTTCAGCTCAGGTCATGATCTCACTGTGGTGAGTTTGAGCCCCATGTCTGGCTCTGTGCTGTCAGTTCAGAGCCTGGAGCCTGCTTCAGATTCTGTGTCTCCCTCTCTCTCCACCCCTCCCCCACTCATGCTCTGTCTCTATCAAAAAATGAATAAACGTTAAAAAAATTTTTTAAAAGTTCTGCATCAGAAAACACCCACGTATACACAAGGAAACTGAGTCAAGGGGATGAGGTCAGCGTTTGAAGTTATGAGGTACTTTTCTTGAAAAATCTGACGAATTTTAATACGCTTTCCACTTTCACTTTTCAGCAAAATTCTATATTCTGTAAAATTAGCCATCTGTAGCCATCAATAACATTTTCCTTTTTGTCTTCAGTTAGAAATGGAAAAGAAAATGCAAAAAGAGAAAACAATACAGGAAAAGCTCCTGGCAATGAGAAGTTACAACTTTGGGGGTAAGAACCTAAAAGGGACATGAGTTACATTTCTCTTTCAAGTGCGGGGCTTTCTGGGAGAATCCCAGGCAGCATCTGAGCTGACTAAAAAAGTGATTCACTTGTGTCCTAACCGAAGATGTAAAGTTCAAGTGTTTGTCCACAGCCATCGAATGCAAAACTCGCTACGTCGGTATCTGCAGATGCTGCACCAAATGTTGTTGGCTGAGACATGCAAGCAAAACAAGTGCAAACCAACAGGTTATCTACCTAAGTGGTTAGGAGAACACGTTACAAAACCTAACAAGCAAATTAGCTCCTCCGTACACCTCTAAAAAGCACTTCCTGCCAAGGGTCGGTTCTTAAAGAATTAAGGCTGCTCGCTCGCCGCAATTACCTCCTCACCCGAACCTCCTGGTTTCCCAGCCCAGCTAATAAGTCAAGCACTGAATTCTTTCATACAGGACCTATACCCCCACTCCAAAATTGGCCTAATACGCTCTCCAAATCTGCAATCAAGAAGCCGGGAAATGAGCTTAACTACAGTTGTTGAGAAGAGGAAACCAACACCCTCAAAGTGCAAGAGCACGGAACGGTTGCAAGAGACAGTTTAAAAGAACTCTTGCTCCAGGCACGACCTCCCCCACCCGGACGCAGGCGGGCAGACGCGGCAGAGAGGGGCAGGTCTTACTGGCGTGGAGACTGTACAAGGGCACTTTTCCTTACAACCCCCAACAAGCCGCGACCCTAAGGCTTTCCCGGCCCGGAGCCGCTCCGGCGCCGCGCGCCTCCCTCCTAGTCCGCCGCTCCCGCGCCCGGATTCCCCAAAGGGCCGCCCAGGTCGCCCTCGAGTCCCCGCCCCCCGCTTCCCCGTCGGCCTTATCCCTCCCGGAGTACCGCTGGGCTGCAGTTCTCTGGTTTTAATAAAACCCGAGTGGCCCCGGGCTAGCGGGCTTTCCTCCTGGAGGCAGAGGCGGGGAGAGGAAAGGAAAAAAGGAAAGGCCGGAGGGTCCCCTCACCGCCCTCCCTGAGCTCCGCGTGGGGCGAGGGCGGGCGCGCCCCGGCTCTCGGTGCCGACCCGCCCCGCGACCCCGCAGAGGCTCTCTGAACTCAGGTTTTGTTCTGCCCGAAGAAAGCACTCGCTCTCCCAGACGGCGCTTCCCTGGACCTCCCATCCGCGAGTTCGTCCCGACAGGGCGGGCGGACCCGAGCTTACAGACCCATCCCTGCCGCCCGCACTCAGGGCACAGCGTGCGGCCCCGCGGCGTCTGTCAGCATGCAAACCCGCCTGCCTGCTGCTTCCTCCGCCGAACAGGTGAGACTGCGGCGCGGTGGGAACTCCCGAGACGCCCAGCTTCTCCCTGGCGGCCGGCGAGCCGCCTCGCGCCCGCCCGGAGCTCCCGCGCCCGCCGTCCGTGCCCGGGGAGCTGGGCTGGGGCCCGACAGGCTTCTCCGCCACGCGGGCGGAGCGCGGGCCGCGCGGGGGGCTGTAACTCGGCACTGGGTCTGGTCCTAACGGCGGTTCGCAGCCGTCGCGTCCCGGCCGCGCGCTCGCACCGGTGTCATGGCCGAGCGGCGGCCCCAGGCGAAGTTTCCAGGAGCTGACGGCTTACCTCGTAGTCCGAGAGGGCAGCGGTAGCTTTGAGAGGCGGCGCGGCAGCCAAGAGCGCCCGCGACCAGCGGAGCGAAGGAAGATGTGGGAGGGAGGCACCGGTAGCGAGGAACCGCGGCGATGGGAAGAGGAAGGCGCCGGGTATCTACAATCAGAACGTGGGCTGACCGTGACGTCACAATGGCGCGGCCAGCCAATCCGGGCCCGAGGGATGAATCAAGCGCTATGATGTCATGCGGCCCTGGAGCCAATAGCGAGACAATAGAACTTTCGTGATTGTAAATTCCAGAACCCGTTGCAGTGGGGAGCCAAGGCCGGGGTTGGTGCCCCCGGGTTCACGTGTGTCCTGGCAGTTTTATCCCTTTTCTTCCTAACAAGGCTGCGCGGAACGCAGAGCCTGCGCAATAGCTGCCGTGAAGTTCCTGATGCCCTGAACTCTGAATCTCTCCAAGCCAGGCAGGGCAAGGTTGAGTTGCCGCGTTTTGGACCGCAGAAGCCCACTCTCGGAGCCATCTCCTTTACAATTGTGGAAAGGGATCAGTTCTCCTCGGTTTTAGTTGAAAGGGTTAGTGCATACGGGAGACCACTGGAGCGAAAGTCTGCTGTTGAACAAGATAAGGCAACAGCGAAAAGCACTCAAAATTGATGTTACAGCTTCACTCCCTTATGATAGACTTAATGTGATTTTTATTAAGGATTCATACTTTTTCTTAGAGGTCACTGCCAACTTTATGTCTGCTCCAGAGATTATTCCAAAGGTGTTTAAAAGGAGGAAAGGTGAAGTAAGCAACGCCTTTTTCAGCTAGACAAATGTAAATACTTTTAAGACAGTGCGTTGTGGTCAAGGCACGAATAGAAGATCCTTGCTGTTTTTCATTGATATTGGATAACTTTGGGCCTTCATCATCCTAATATCCCACACTTTCCCCATCTCAAGCCCCAGAAATTATGTCTCTCCCTTTGTGCCCTCTTATTAATCCATGCGCATTGTCTCAACATAGTCAACCAGTTAATGTAGGCAAATTTATTCTTTTACATAATTACAATGTAATGTTTATCCTGTGCCAGCTGTGTTGTTCCAGGCACTGGGCCATTGCACTAAGAATACAGGTGTACAAACTGTACACAAATTAGGTAATTTAAACATACACAAATAATTGAGATTTTTGATAGTCAATTGTCATTCAACT
Source organism: Panthera uncia (assembly GCF_023721935.1). NCBI lineage: Eukaryota > Metazoa > Chordata > Mammalia > Carnivora > Felidae > Panthera > Panthera uncia. Next base: position 21,059,052 of record NW_026057580.1, read on the forward strand.
CCATAAACACTGAATGGTTTCAGTTTGTTAGATACGACCCTAGGTTTTAGGAGTAAAAAACTTCAAGGACCCCTGGTGCCTGTAAAGTGATACAGTCAGGAAACAACTACTGTGCAGTGGTAAATGCTACAATGGAAACCAAGATACACAGATTAAGAGATTTCTGATAAAGGACATGTGAAAAGCCTCAAAGAGTTTGGTGAAGGAATTTCCTCTGTTCTTCACTCTTCTTCTTTTTGTTTTTAAATATTTATTTTTTTAAATGTTTATTTTTGACAGGAGAGACAGAGCATGAGCAGGGGAGGGGCAGAGAGAAAGATGGAGACACAGAATCCGAAGCAGGCTCCAGGCTCTGAGCTGTCAGTAAATGTTTATTTATTTGAAAAAGAGAGCACTAGATGGGGAAGAGGCAGAGAGAGAGGGAGACACAGAATCCAAAGTAGGCTGCAGGCTCTGAGCTGTCAGTAAAGAGCAGAGCCTGTCTTGGGGCTCACACTCACCAACCATGAGATCATGACCTGAACCAAAGTCTGATGCTCAACTGACTGAGCCACGCAGGCACCCCTGTTCGTGACTTCTGCTATCAGCCCAAGGCCAGAACTTGTTCAGCTCTCTATTACCCTATCCAAGTCCTGTCTTTCCAGGTTTTAAAAGTTTCAAATTTAACTTAGTATTCCAAAAATCTCAAGTTTTACACTACAGTTGCTTTTATTGTGCTCACTTATCAATAAAGTATTTTAAGCCTATACTACCAAAATATTTGTGTTTTTTTTTAAATTATGGACTCACGTAACTGTCAAGTGATACATGAAATATTAAACTTTTTTTCTTATTTTAAGGTAAAGGTAAATATAAAGTGATACTATTTTATGCATGTTGCTTTCTGACTACCATCTTGCTCAATCCATGGGATGCCTGTACCCCCACTTTAAAGATCACTGCTTTAGGTTGTAAATTCCATTAGAAGGGGAAACATGTTGAATTTTGCTCATTGTTTATCTGCTGATCTTAGTACAGTCCCCGGTATATAATATGAGCTTAATAAATATGTTTTGAGTGAGTGAATGAGCGAATTCTTACTCCCTCTCATCCTCACCATCATCCCCCTGGTGCTTCCATTTTCTGTTCTAGAATTCCAACACCCCCCCCACCGATAGTCATGTCCCAGGACTATTGATTCCTCTTAATCCTAAATTAGTGAACTCATGTTCTCTTTCTTCCTCCAGCCAGAGACTTAGGGTTCTGAATACATATATGATTTAAGGAGAGTTTCCACCCCCCCTCCCACAACCACACCTCATCTTACACCCTACAGTGTAAACTACCATAACCACAGTACGAATTACTATAGATTGCAGCACCATCACATTCATGGATGAAGCTTCAAGGAAAGCAGTAGAACTGAAATGAATCCCCAACTTAACTGTGAGTATTTTTTTTTTCAAAATAAATCAAAAGAATGCCTAGGATTCAATGCCAGCATTCAAGAAAGGTGTTTTAGTTAGAGTCAGAATCAGATTCTTGGCCAACCAGGTTCTAGACACTGCTGGAGCCATCCCAGTCCTTATAACCAACATATCCAAAGTAAGCCCACGTAGGGTGCAATAAAAAAACAAACAAGAAAACCTGTAGCTCTTGCCTTTTCCTTTACAATGTCCATATGATAGCCCCCCAAGAAGTGATTACTGAATTATTTTATTCCTTTTAATCTTCCTCCTCCTGCTTTTCTTTATTTTTAAATTCTGGTAGCAGAGTTTCTGCTCTTAGTTTTCATCAACAGTTTGAAACCTCCTGCAACCACACACTTCCAAGCATCTGGGAAAGTCACTTCAATGTTGCTCTTGAGAAAGAAAGTATTTAACATCCTGGAAAATACGTTCCGTTACTATAGCATCTGTAGTTGAATTAAGAAATACAATTGAAAGTTTCATTAGAATGCAATTCTGATGAATGAGATGTGTTTCATGTAAGGATGAAATACTATATCGCTTAGGGGATATTTGTATAACATAATATCTGACTTTTGAGTAATGTTTGCCTGTGGATGTTTGGCAGTTGACTAAAATATAGGCCAAGTATAAGCTAGTTTATGTTAAGGATGTCGCTATGAAGTCTCTGTTGGCTCCTACTGTTTCTTTCTCCCTATTCTTTATGATCTTTTTTTCTTATCTTCTAATTTGTATTTTCTGTTATTTTGGGTTCCCATTGGCCTGGCTTGTCTTTGTGGGAAGCAGATAGAGACTAAAGGCAGTTTCCTTTCCTCCCCAGAACAAGGAGTAATTTCTAGACTTCCATTGTTACTTTGCTGCTACTCGTCTTCACTGTACTGGGGTTTATCTATATTCTTGTCCTTGCATGTTCATCTTGACAGATGTGAACTACTTGAAGGCACTGTCCAGGCCTGGTCTACCATATTGTTTTCCCAATGGCTAGTAGAACCTCTGGCAAACAGTGTATGTCCATAAATATCTGTTGAGTCAATGAACAGTTTGAACTATTTCTGGATTCTCTAGCTTTCTTCTCCCCTTCTTCTAATACTCTTTAGTACTCTATCCAGGAGTGAGTGGACAACAAAAGGGGTCTGCATCCTCAGTCCTCTCTATATACATTTACTTCCTAGGTGTTATTATCACCTCTTTCATGGCTTTGGATTTTATCTATACTCTGCTGACTCCCAAATGTTTTTCTCCCAAATGTATTTTTCCCTGAATTCTAGACCTACATACATAACTGCCTATTAATGACTTCTCCTCTTGGGTGTCTAAAAGGCATCTCAAACTGAAAATAATAAAAAATGAACCCTTGATTTTTTCCTCAAATCCATGGTCTATCCCTCCTTTATAAATGACAATTCCATTCATTCGTTTTCTCAAGCCAAACACCTTGGCATTCTGTTTAGCTCCTCTCTTTCTCTCACATCCTACGTCCATGCATCGGCAAAATTCTGTCTACTCGGTTTTCAAAATATATCCAGAATCTTACTACTTTTCACCATGTTTACCACAACCACTGGTTTGAGTCACTATACACTGATGCCCAGAATTTTGCAATAGCCTGGACCTCTACTTGTGGTTTTGCCTCCTACAGTCTATTTTCAACCCGGCAGCCTGAGGGATTCTCTTAAACCAAAGCCAAATCATGTTACTTGTCTACTTACCATCAATCAACCTTTCCTCTCAGTAAGAGTACAAATCAAAACCCTTACAATGGCTTATCGGGTCCTTCATGTCTTAGCACCAGGCCATTTCTCTGACCTAATGCTACTTTGTCTTCACCCACAATAGCCTCCTTGGCACTAGACTTGCCTCAGGGCCTTTACACATACTCTTCTGCCATGCCTAGAATAATGTCACCCAGAAATCTCCAAGGCTTATATTCTTGCTTCATTCTGATCTCTATAAATGTCATTTTAGAGAATTCTCCTTAAACTCTCTAAATTTGCAACATCTCCCTCCCTGCCTCCCATTTTCTGGAACTCTTTCACTCTGCTTAATTTGTCTCCTTAAGCACTTATCACTATCTGACATACTATAGATTTATTTTTATTATTACGATTGAATTCAAGTTTCAGTTCTCAACTTTTTCAAAGGCTTAACTGTGTTAAAGATTTTAAACCAGGACAGATTCTCAATATGTCTTTTACTTTGCTGGCTATCAACAGATAACTTTCATAATTGATTTTTTAAAATTCTATAACATATTAAAGAGCTAAAGATTTTTAGGGAGTAGCCAAAACCAGACAATAACCAAACTTCTAGCCAAAAACTATGTGCAGCTGGCAAAGAATAGCCATATGGTGTCTGTTGTTAAGGAGTATGTCTAGTAAAGCAGAGTGTTCTGGTAAAGCAGTGTGTTCTGAAAGTGCGCTATATGATTTTGGCGCTGGTGATACAGTATGGAATATGCTTTGCTCTTTTCTATCATTTATGAAACAAGTTCTCCAATAATTAGTCATATGCTTTGCCTTTTTCTATCATTTATGAAACAAGTTCTCCATAATTAGGTCATGTTATATTTTAGTTATATGCGCTATAAAAGACCTGGCTTGTGTGCACCTGCAATATTAGACATGCTCTTACATGTCACAAAACCGGTAGTACAATTTCTTTTTGCAATCTTAAATTCACGGTTTGCCAAGAGTGAATGTGGCAAGTGTGTGAAGTTATGAAATTCTACAAGTGTGTGTTGCACTTCAGTTATTTTTGCAAACTATTGCTTGGCACCTGATTGTGAAGCACATTTTTGTTTTTCAAATTTATGTGAATGTCCTAATGTTAGGTTCACTAAGTCAATTCTCTTTCAGCTAAATAGCATGCAGGATTGTCTTCTAATCCGAGTGATTAAATGACACACTGCACTCTATCAGATGTATCTCAATAGAATAAAACTTAGGCATAAAACTTAAAAAGCTGTCAGATACCCTATATGCATCTATCAGATGTGTCTCAATAGAATAACACTCAGGCATAAAACTGAAAAAGCTGTCAGATACCCTATATGCATGACATCGAGGCAATTTTAAGCTATTTAAGGTCTAGAAATAAAAGGTACGATAGTATGTCATTACTTCTGCATTTTGCTGATCAGTAAGATTAACTTCTACATAGTCTTAAACTTTTTTTTTAAGTTTATTTATTTATTTTGAGAGAGACAGAGACAGGGTGAATGGGGGAGGGGCAGAGAGAGAGGGAGAGAGAGAATCCCAAGCAAGCTCTGAGCTGCCAGCACAGAGCCTGATGCAGGGCTCAACCTCATGAAACCACGAGATCATGGCCTGAACCAAAACCAAGAGCCAGACTCTCACCTAACTGAGCCACCCAGGTGCCCCAACTTCTACATAGTTCTTGAAGTATATGTAATCTTTTCATTTTTTACCATTTTCATTTCTCCACCTCTCCTATTCTTTCTACTCCCTTGAATGTGACCTGGAACAGAATGTTTCTTTAAGATTCTCCCCATAATCAGTGCATTCTATGCAGGCCTTTTTTTTCTTTTGATGACTTATAATATTAACATTACAATTATTTGCTTATACTTCTCTTCCCCAGCTCAAGGTGAGAAAATGTGTCATGTGTCATCTTTGTTCCTCTAGTTTTGTGCTATGCCAGATATTTAGCAGGCATTCAATAAATGTTTACTAAACTAGATTCTCAAAAGACCATTTACATTCTTGATAATAAAAACAGTAAATGAGACATGGTAAGCTGTTTCACATTACACAGGAAAGACTTTTGGAGCCCCAAGTTTCTATCATCAGTTTAATGTGCTCTGATAATATGATTAGCAACTTCTGAAAGTGCTCCCAAAGATCTTTGGCACCTGATCTTCATGCCTGTGGACTGGACCTAGTGACTTACTTGCTCCTAACAGACAGAAAGAACATGGCTAAGATGATGGAATGGCTTTTCAAGATTAGGTTAGAAAAGAATTGACTGCTATCTTACTGGCATTCTCAATCTAGTTTTTTGGATTACATACTTAAAAAAAATGTTTATTTATTTTTGAGAGAGAGAACACGTGAGCATGAGCGGGGAAGGGGCAGAGAGAGAGGGAGAGACAGAATCTGAAGCAAACTCCAGGCTCTGATCTGTCAGCACAGAGCCCCACCTTGGGCTCAAACCCACCAACCATGAGATGGTGACCTGAGACAAAGGTAGACACTTGACTGACTGAGCCACCCAGGTGCTCCTGGATTGCATACTTTGGTGAAGCAAGGTGCCACATTGGAGATGCTCACAGGACAAGAAACTAAGTATGGCTTCTGGCTAGGAACAGAGGTCCTCAGTATGACAGCACACAAGGAACTGAATCCTGCCAATGACCACGTGAGTGAACTTGGAAGTGCCTCCTCATCAAAGCCTTAAGATGACTACAGGCCCAGTGGAGATCTTGACTGCAGTCTGTGAGAAACCCTGAAACATAAAACCCAGCTAAGTAAGCAATGCCCAAATTCTTCACCTACAGAAAGTTTGAGAGAAAAGAATGTTGTTTTAAGCCACTGTTTTGGGATAATTTGTTACAAAGCAATAGATAACTGATGCAAAGAAAATCAATAGTTTTACTTTTTAAAACAATCAGAGACAGAATAATTGCAGTAAAGTTTATCTACATGTCAGAACAGTCAAGGAATGCCTAGTATTTTGATAACTATGTTAATATTTTAGTTACAAGAAATTTGCCTTTCCCAATATGGTTTTTCTCCTATCTCAGAAAAACATTTACACATATGGCAATAGGTTGCCAAATTGCAGTAGAAGGAGGTAGAGATCAAGGCAGGCCACTTTGGAAACAAATCAAGGTACTGACTGCGCCAAAAAAGAGGGCTTACGGTGAAGGGACCTACATTCCCAGCCCAACGTCAGTAAACACTTCTGAATGCAGGGGGCTAGTCAAGTGCTTCAAATTTTCATTTATTACTTTGAGTTAAGGGATTGCAGGTTACTAATAAAACACAAACAGAAAAACAAACACATTCTATAAGAAGAATGATCCACTGTACTTTCATTCACTAATAGATAGGCCTAATTAGTTTATTGGATGAGCCAATTAAGCTCTGAAAGTGTGAAAGCCTGGTAAATTTACTTGTGGTTAAGTAATCAAGAAAAATCTCAAAGGCCAAGGATAAAGGCTGCCACGGTGGATGTACAGGACAGGTATAAAAATACAAAATTAATATTCAGGAAGCAGTTATGAATGCTCAGTCCACTTTTTAAATTACTTTGGGCACCTCACCTCACAGCATATCTGGAATCAGTGGATGCTGAGTATATATTTACTGAATATTCTTTGGGGACCTGGTATGTGCCAGGAATTGAGATAACGAAACCACAATACTTGGTGAAAAGTGATGTATCTTAAGAAGTGCAGAAAAAGTGCCATGAAAATTCAGATGTTGCAGAAGATGAGAAAAAGGGAGTGAAGCAGCAAGGCCTTTGGGAAGGCTACGCTCTCTCCTTAAAACTGCTCGACTTAGAAGTCGCCTTTTCAGATAGGTCTTTCCCATTATCCCGGGTGAAAGGAGTCACCTCTTTTCATTTCAGCTTCCTTGGCCACTAGTCAATACTTAGTTCTTAGGACTTTGCACAATCCGTAATTGTTCTGGTTATTTTTATCACTACCTTACTAATTAGCCTTTAAACTTGAGGATGTGCGAAACAAGTCTACCTTGCCTACTGGGGTGTGCCAAGCATAAAGTATGCACACAATAGATACTTGTTGAGTGACCGAATGTAAAATATGAAGTCAAAAAAGGGTACCGGTGTAGGAATGGGAAAAAGCTGCGTGTCCAGACAGGGATGTCCAGACATGGATTCCAATCATAGCTGTTACTCCGGTGAGCGAGGTCCTCTTTTGCACAAGGTGCTTCGAGCACCCGGGAGGGATTCTCAGGGGCGGGGACGCCCTTTGCCAGTGGCCCGAGCAGCAGGCGCGGCTTCTCCTTTCCCCACCCCCACCCTCCTAGTCAGAACCGCAGCTCCTCTGGGGCCCCCATCGCTCCCGAGCCCCCACTCGCAGGCCCAGCCTGGGGACCAGAACCCGCCCAGCGGGTCCCCTCCTCCACTCGCACGCTTTGGGGACCGTTAGCCGCCCGCGGCACAAGGGCGGTGCCGCCTTCGGCGCGCGCCCCTCGACCGCTCTCCCCCGCCCGGCGCTCTCCGCGTCCCCGCCCCGCTCCCCCACCGCGGTCACCCCATTCATCCCGCGGCCGCACCCGCCAATCACCGCGCACCAACGGCGCCGCATCTGGCGATAGGGCGGGGCCTCGCCAGGCGCGCGCTCGCCCCTGCCCCGCCCCGAGCTCGCGCCCGGGCCGGGTTATTCCCGGGCATTGACCGGCCTCGTCCCAGCACTGACCCGGCCGGGGACTTAGGGTGGGGGAGGCGCTGAGCGAAGGAGCGGAGAGTCGTGCGGTCCGGACTGCCGAGATCGGAGAGATCGGAGGGTGGCCCGGGCCTTGGGAGAAGAATGGAAAGTGGCTTTGACTCCAGGGGTCCCCACGCCCCTCACATCCAGCCCAGAGCTTCCAGATGGGCGCGTATTACGTTCTCAGTCCGGAGACGCGCGACTGGGTGCAACTACGTGGGCGGGAGAAAAGGGGGAGATGAGGCAGCAAAAAAAAAAAAAAAAAAAATGTGTGTCTGGGCAGCTCAGCCCAAGGCTGGTGCTGGGAAAAGCCTCTAGAGAGAAGCTTTAAATCGTTACTCATCTTTTGGTCATTTTTTAATAATCTGTGAATTAGCCCTGTGCTGTATAGACTTCGTTAACGTGTGTCCTCTGCTGTGAGAGAGGTATAACAAAAAGCTGCTTCTGTCGAGGTTAAAATTGTATTTAATTGTTGTATCCTCATAAATTGAGATATTGAAAATATTTCTCTTGGATTATTTCATAAATGCGCTCCTTCGCCGCCGCCGTCTGATTTATCTTCCATAACGTCTTATTCACCAGGAAGGAAAAGAGGAAACCTAGTGGCTTTTCTATTGGCGGCAAAGGTCACTCCCCCACTGGCCCCCCCCCCCACCCCCGAAACACTTAAAGGCACAGAAAGCAGTTTGATCGCAAACTGCTGGCTAGATATTTTCACTTCTCTTTTTAATTCTGCTAACCAGTCTGTAGGAATAGGTATTATCACTCTTTTCAGATGTCAGAACAGGCTCAGAGATTAATCCGGCCAAGATCACAAGTTTGTAAATTAGAGTTTGGTCCCTGTCCACATTTCCTTCCCCCAGGTTATGAAATTTCAATCCACAATAAGTGTAAGGTGGAAAGGAATCCAACGCTTTGAGAGTCCTTAGCTAAAGATGGTGCATCTAGCCAAGTGCAAACACCTCTTGGAGATGGGTTTGTGTTTCTTGAGAACTCTGTTAAGTGCATAGTTTTCTATGAACTTTGAAGGGTTCTGGAAGGAGAGTTCCTTGAAGTTCTGAAATACCGGGGTCACATATGGGCCGATGCTTTTTGCAACCCTAGCTTGACCTGAAACAAAACTCCTTTTTGTAATTAAGTATTGCCAGTGGGGATGCTGGAAGGCTGCCCAGGTCTTCAGGGACTTCAGTCTTTGTGACAAGCAGAGTACAGAAAAGTTGGATCAAAGACAGAGTTAATTAGGTCACAGAATGCTTTTTGTGGGTAGAAAGTAGCAAACTATGATCAGACTTTTAACTCAATCTGATTTAAAAGATTTTGCTCCATTCTGCATGCTGTGGGTACACAAAGATGAGTGAGAAGCTCTTCCTGCCTGCTGGAAAGGATCACAGTTGGCTTAAGCGTATTATTGAGTCCAGTGTATGAATAACAGTAAAGGAAGGCAGCACATAAAGTGACAATAGCTAAATGCAAGGCAAGAATTATGGATGAGTTTTTACCAAGCAGTGTAGGTCAAAATGCAGAAGGAAAGGAGGCCCCTTTAGGCTCCAAGTTGAAAAGTCAGGACTTTCTTCACCAACCAGCCAGAATGGCCTTGGTGAAAAAAAAAAAAAAAGCCAACCCAATATCATTAAGCACTCTTTAATAGTGTTCCCATTGCACTTGGTACTAAATCCCAAATCCTTACCATGATGTGAAGCCCTGCATGAACTGGGTCCTGCTTACCTGCCCATCCTCCTGGGACACCACTGTCTGTACTTGTACTGTACTCTCATCTCCTTGTTTCTCAGAGATGAGACTTTTTCTTACCCTGGCCTTTTACACATGCTGTCCCCTCTGCCTGGTCACCTCACTACCCTGTCCCCTGTCTATACCCCTTCCCCTAGCTCATTTGTTCTTCCATCTCAGCTTCAAGTTGCTTCCTCTGAGAAGTTCCCCTTCTAAATAAAGCCCACTGTTATAACTCTCATCAGATCTTTTTGGCCAGTGCACTTATCAAAATTTGTAATATATTGTTATTTGTGTGATTATCTCTTTGATATCCGCCTGTACTGTCATGGAACCATTTTTTCCTCATAGGGCTTATAACAATTTATAACATATATTTATTTGGGAAATGATTTGTTTTTTATCTGCTGGCCCCACCTGTTTTGGGCTCTGTGCAGACATGGTTTTATTTCTTATCATGTCCTGTGGTTAGCACAATGCTTAGCACATTGTCAGTGCTCAATAAATATTTCTTGAGTTAATGCTCAGGGGGTGCCTGGGTGGCTCAGTCAGCTGAGCGTCTGACTTCAGCTCAGGTCATGATCTCATGGTTCATGAGTTCAAGCCCTGTGTCAAGCTCTGTGCTGACAGCTCAGAGCCTGGAGCCTGCTTCAGATTCTGTGTCTCCCTCTCTCTCTGCCCCTCCCTCACTCACGCTCTGTCTGTCATTCTCTCTCTCTCTCTCTCTCTCTCTCAAAAATAAATAACCATTAAAAATTTTTAAATTAAAGCTCAGAATCTGTCCACCTAGAATACATGCTGAGGAAGAGTGGGAGGCAGGCTGAGAATGTTGGATGGAGCAGATGCAGGGGGCAGAGAGAAGTGTTTCTACCCTATTGTTTGGATCTGCCCTGTTCAGTATGGAAGGGTAATGAAATGTGACTGAGGAACTGAATTTTAAATTCTGTTTAATTTTAATTAATTTGCATGTCCTAAACTATATCTGGAACAACATGGATATGTAAATCTACTTTTTCAACTATAAATTTTGGGAAATCTAAATACAGATGAATTTTGGTGAAAATTTATCATCTGGAACTGGATTTTGACCTCATAGAAAAGAAGATTATAAAGGATCTCATTTTTCTCTACTGATTACATGTTGAAATGGTCCTATTTTGGATATATTGGTCTAAGTAAAGTATATGTTTAGAGTTAGTTTCACTAATTTTGGTATATACCCAAAGGATTGAAAACAGGGATTCAAACAGATACTTGTACACCACTGTTCATAACAGCATTATTGATAACAGTTAAAAGTTAGTCAAACCTAAATATCTACCAACAGATGAATCCATAAACAAAACAATATATGTATGAATATATGAATATTATTCAGCCTTAAAAAGGAATGAAAAAAAAATTTTAACAATCTTTTTCTTTTTAAAATTTTAAAAATATTTATTTATTTTTGAGAGAGAGAGAGAGAGAGAGCGAGCACCAGCAGAGGAGGAGCAGAGAGAGAGGGAGACAGAGGATTCAAAGCAGGCTCTGTGCTGACAGCAGAGAGATCAATGCAGAGCTGGAACTCACAAACTGTGAGATCATGACCTGTGTGGGAATCAGACATTTAATTGACTGAGCCACCAAGACACCCCAGGAATGAAATTTCAATACGTGTTACAACACAGAAGAACCTGGGCAGTGAAATAGATGAAATAAGCCAGTCACAAAAGCACAAACATTGTTTGATTCCTCTTATATGAGGTACTTAGAATAGGCAAATTCATAGAGGCAGAAAGTACAATAGAGGTTACCTGGGGCTGGAGGTATTGAGGAATTATTGCTTAATAGGTATGCAATTTCTGTTTGGGATAATGACAATGTTCTGGAAATGGAGAGTGGTGACATTTGCACAGCATTGTGAATATACTTAATGCCTCTGAATTGTATACTTAAATATGGTTAAAATGTGAAAGGTATGTACATTTTACCACATTTAAAAATTATATTCACATATTCCTTTTTACTTTTAAAAATGAAGTTACTAGAAATATTTTATTTTTTATTTTTTAAAATATAATTTATTATCAAGTTAGCTAACATACAGTGTATACAGTGTGCTCTTGATATTAGGGGTAGATTCCCATGATTCATCACTTACATACAACACCCAGTGCTCATCCCAACAAGTGCCCTCCTCAATGCCCATCACCCATTTTCTCCTCTCCCCTACCCCCCCATCCACCCTCAGTGTGTTCTCTGTATTTAAGTCTCTTGTGGTTTGCCTCCCTCCCTCTCTGTTTGTAACTATTTTTTCCCCTTCCCTTCCCCCATGGTCTTCTGTTAAGTTTCTCAAGATCCACATATGAGTGAAAACATATGATATCTTCTTTCTCTGACTGACTTATTTCACTTAGCATAATACCCTCCAGTTCCATCCACGTTGCTGCAAATGGCAGGATTTCATTCTTTCTCGTTGCCAAGTAGTATTCCATTGTGTATATAAGCTACATCTTCTTTATCCATTTATCAGTTGATGGACATTTAGGCTCTTTCCATAATTTGGCTATTGTTGAAAGCGCTGCTATAAACATTGGGATACATATGCCCCTATAAATCAGCACTCCTGTATCCTTGGATAAATTCCTTGTAGTGCTATTGCTGGGTCATAGGGTAGTTCTATTTTTAATATTTTGAGGAACCTCCACACCATTTTCCAGAGTAGCTGTACCAGTTTGCATTCCCACCAACAGTGCAAGAGGGTTCCCATTTCTCCACATCCTCGCCAGCAGAAAAATTTTAAATTGTGTATGTGGCTTCCTTGTTATGTTCTATTGGACAGCACTGGGTTGGGTTAGACAATGGAGACCTTGGGAGAGAATGTGTAAATTTCTGTGGTGAAGGTTTCACTAATGTCTGTGGCACCAGGAAGGCTACTTGTAAGGAAGGCAAGAGGGTAGCACATTATGATGAATCTAAGTATTTAAGAATTGGCAGAATAAGTTATGTATAAAAAGATACATACAGAAAAGCCTAGATGGGCAATGGGGGAGCGGGGGGGGCGGGTGATACACAATAGGACTAATCTGGGAAGGGCTTTCTTTATGGCCGTAGTGGGAACCTTCTAGAGGTAGTGTTTTCTCTGCTGTAATGGGATAACTTGGCAGTTATCCCAGCGTGATGTTCCTTAATTGTTGTGGGATCAAATGAGTACCATGTGTGAAAGAGCTTTCCGATCTGAGGTGAGAGGTACAGGTGAGGTGAGAGGCAAGGGTGAGGCACAGGTAAGGTTAATCACAGGCATGGGATTTCTTCAGTGTGTTCATGGTGATGCTTTCCATCTGCTCCAGTTTCTGTAAAGCACTAGTTTAGGAGGATTTCAACAAGCGCCACGTGATCTTTGGTATAAAACTGTGAACAGGCTCCTCCATCTTGACTCCCTCCATGATAAAACCCACTCCTCCAAAATTGCACCAGCATGATATTGCTCTTGGAGATGGCCTGTCTGCACACATTCAGCATTGTCCTGTTAATCATGAAGTTTTCAATCACCCAGAAGCCAGGTAAGTACTGACCCGAACTCAGGAAGGAACACTGGGCCCAAGGACAAGAGGTATAGGAGAAGGTGACAGTAGGAGATGAATTTGATTGTTCAATTTGGTTTGCCACTCAGGGGAGCCAGTGTAAGATGCATGATCCAGAACTGCCTGAGGGCTGATCTTGTGGGTTCTTGGGGGTCTGAGTTACACTGGCCACCTGGACTTGACTCCTTATGACCCTCCAACACTTTAGGAAACAGTCTGGTTCTTTGGACTTGCCCCAAATTAAGAATGGCCATTGCTGGGGCTACAACACCAAGTCCACCCTGGGTGGAATAACATGTGCCCCTCCAGAACTAAAATTTCACCTGAGTTGGGCCGAAAATGGCTCTGGCACGGGAAGAGGCCTATAAGGGGAGAAAGGGAAGTTCATTGGAGAAAAATGCATATACTCAAAATATGAGTTTAATATTCTGCAAAACAATGCAGGGACATTTTCTGCCCAAATGAAATCAGAAGCATGGTAGGACTGCTAAAACATTTGTACCAAATAAGTTTTTTTTTTTTTTAAATCTATGTACATTTATATTTATTGCTGTTTTTAGGTTAGTTTGGTGTGGCTCAGTTCTTTTAAAAGATCCCTGGAAGTCCTAAGATTATGGTCTGGTCTGACCATTTCAATAGTTATCAGAAGTTAGTTCCTGAACCAACTGTGTATAGCATGGTTGCTGGTATGGGATGAAAGAGTAGGTTTTTAATACCATCCAAATTCCTACATCCCAGCTCTGGCATAAATAGTGCCTTTGGTGGGACTTTACCCTTAGCTCCGGTTGTGTTGGCCAGATCATGGCTAAGAGTTTTCTGTTTCTAGATATCACAACTTACTAGAGTAAATTGTTCCTTTTTGTCAGTTCTGAGAAGAAAGCTATTAGTGTGCTCCACTATATCTAAGGCATTTCATGGCTAGGTTTGCTCTGAATAAAGTAAGAATTAGAGGTGGTTACCTGAAAATAGAGAAGATCTACTTTGGCTTGAATCTCTGAAGTCACAGCTGATTTTATTCAACCTGGTAATGATTCCAGCATCCACCAATTCCCACTTCAATGGGACATATAAGCATGACACAGATTCCCAGGGAAATGAAGAGGCATGGGGAAAAAGTACTCATCTATTAAATACTTAAATTGCCCGAGATTAACTACTGAGATTGGGATCCAAAGTAGTAGGAGACTACTAAACACTATTTTATAAATTAGCAAACTTGTTGATTCATCCTTTTTTTTTGTTTTTAAGCATATTTATTTATTTTTGAGAGAAAGAGGGGTGGGTGGGGAGCAGAGCGAGAGGGAAAGACAGAATCCCAAACGGGCTCGGCACTGTAAGTGCAGAGCACAATGCAGGGCTCGAAACTCACAAACCACGAGATCATGACCTGAGCCAAAATCAAGAGTCTGACGCTTACCAGCTGAGCCACCCAGGTGCCCCAAACTTCTGGATTCATCTTAACTGCAGTGTAGAGAATACATTGCAGGTAAAGGTGCAAAAGGATTAAAATCTAGCAACACCAGTGAACGTTAAAGTCAAAGTTCCTTAATCTTTTGAATGGTTCTGGGAGAGCCACAGTGGTCTTACATGCGTGCGACTGTAATATCTGCACACTAAGTTGTCAAGATGCCAACATTTCTGGGTTCTAAATTTCTGGTAACAGTTGCTGTAGTTGTCCCTTTGTTCTTTCAGAGGTTAATGGCATGATCTGTATTGTGTTTTGTCCTCTTATCTACTGACAAATCTAACCTATTTTGCTAAAGCCCAGTATTTACTCACTACACTAATTAGAAGTCTTTATGGGAAAGGCAGAAACCACTGCTATTAGCTGTTTTTTTAATGAAGGATTCATAAAATCTCAAATCCACATATTGCTTGGTTCTGAATGAATACAGATTTTTAAATTCTATAAGTAATTACAATTAGTGTTTTTCCATGTGCTACATTATCTTTTTAAAAATGTCCATTTAATAATTGTCCCATACTGTTGCTTAAGCCATTGTTGCTCAATGCACATTTCTAGGTGTTGAACCAAATCTACTGAATCCAAATATTGGGGGTGAGCTAAAGAATCTGTTACATAACTTGTGGTTTTATAGAGCTGGCTATGAAAGTCATGATTTTCCATTGTTGTAAATTAATTTTGCAATAAATGTCTTTGTAAACTTTTGTTTTCTTTGGATAATTTCCTTATTTTTTGACATATCTTTTTTTTTCTAAATGAGATGAACCAAAAGTATGTATGACTTTTAATCTATTTTCCTAACTTTCTTGAATTATTTTGTCATATTAATCAACAGATATTTCCAATAATCTTGATTTTCTTTTTTTTTTTTTTTTTAGCCACATTTTAAATTCTAGACGTGAGACAGCCAATAGTTTAAATCTAAGGAGGTAAAGAGACAAAAGACCATGTTTCCACACTCTACTTGATTGACTAGGTTAGGAAAGAAGGCAGTGAAGATGCAAAGTGGATTTGTAGCCAGCCACATAGTGGTCATAATATTCACTAATGTTAGCAAATGTTCTTCATACTTAGAGAGCAATTTCATGTTCATTATCTGCTGATGTTCTCTTAATGCTGTGAGCTAGGTATGATGATTCTAGTACTACGTATAAGGTAGCCAAGGCTCAAAGTTACTAAGAAACTGCTCAAAGCAGGAGTCATTATCTGAATGTGAAAGCTTCTCTGCCTGTTCTGTTCTGTGCTGCCTCACCTCAAAGGATTTCTTTATTGGGGGTACCCTTTTCTTAAGAGAATTATCAGAGATACTCTTTATCTCTAATTTTGTTTTAAAAATTACACAGTTGTGGCCCAGTCAGTTTAATGACAAAACCAGATAATAGCAACAACTAATTACAAGGTATTCTGCTAGGTACTATAGGGAATATAAAGATGAGGGCACAGCCCAGACCTCTAGGGACATTCATCTGGGAAATACAAACCACATGTTTAAGACAAGAAGACACCAAGGAACATAGGAGATTGAGAGGATTTCTTCCTTGACAGTTGAGTAAACACACGCCTAACATCAAGGATTCCCCACTTGAGTTACTCCAAATAATTACTCTATGCTGGTTTCCTTTCATGAAGTCAAAGCTCCCCAAGAGTGAGACATGGATTGCCTATGCCTTTGGCTGTCTCCAGGGCTCATTCACTGCCAGCTACAGAGTGGGCACACATTAAATGCATCTTGACCTCAATTTCTTCCATATACAATATGCTTCATGAACTTTACCCTCATGTAACAGGTATTTATGTAGTTTCTACTATGTGGCAGGCACTGTTCTAAGAACTTGGGAGATAGGGAACATAATAGACCAGAATCCCTGCCCTCACAGAGTCAAAATGTATAATCATAGTTGTGTTTTCCAGGAGTTTGATACCTGCATGATGTATAGCACAGGGGAACTGTTGAGCGTCTAGGCTTCCAGCTTTAGTTCTTCTGTACTCCGTCAGCTAAAGAAATGCACGACTACTAATAGCTGGAGAAGTTTCAGGTATCTTGCTTTCACTCTGTTAAACTTGACTCTACATAAATCAGCTTCATTTGAAATTGTAGGGACATGTCTGGGGAAGGACATAGAATGATGAAGGGTCTGTTTGGAGGGCGTGGCTCGTAATGATGATTAGCTGGAAATTAGGGCCCAGCTAAATCAGACTAGAGGGCCTTGGAGAAGCCATTTGGGTTTTGGGTAAGTGAGAGTGCTTTGAAGTTTTGAGGAAGAAAACTAAAGTCTCACCTGTACGAGGAAGGCTTCCTTGGTGGTGGTGAGAAGGGTTCACCAGAGAGGACTAAGACCAATTAGGGTCTTCCACAAAGCCTGTTAGAAAAAAATAATCCTGCAGCAGGACAGAGGAAATGAGCAAGAGGGGAAGATGCACCAGTAAAAACAAAACAACTAGGGGCTGCTGGGGAGAATTGGGGAGAGTGATAGGTATCTGGGAGAATGTGGATGACATTTGCCATTAAAAATGCAGGGCAAGGGGTGCCTGGGTGGTCAGTTGGTTAAGTGTCTGACTTCAGCTCAGGTCATGATCTCAGAGTTTGTGGATTTGAGCCCCACATCTGGCTCTCTGTTATCAGTGTGGAGTTTACTTCAGGTGCCCCTCCCTGCTCATGCTCTCCCTCTCTCTCTCAGAAATAAAAACATTTAAAAAAAATGGAGGGCAATGAACAGGCTTTTAATTCACAAATGTGAATGATATAATGAATGCAATTTTGGATATTTTGCGCCCGTTCTGTAGGACAGTATAATTCCTATCATTTATGCCAAATAATTACATTAAATTCATCTCCATGCACATTTCTAGGGTTCCTACCACTTGCTAAGTATTGCAGATCACACAAAGATGAATAAGACAAATCTTGCCTCAAATAGCTTTCAGCTTAATGAAGGAAATACAAAAACAATGATAAAGGTAAACCACACTATTTCATGCGAGAAGTATGGGAACCATGCAGACCTGAAGAAGATTATAGTCTTTTAGGGGCAAGCTGTTGATGGTTAGGAAACAATTTTTTTTTTTTAGTTAAAAACCCTTTTTCCCCCTTAAATGCCAAAAATATTCATTGAAATAATCAAGTTCAGAAATATTAACAAATGTTAACTCTTTGCACTCAAGTGTAGTGAATAGACTATGAAAATCTTAGTGAATTCCTTCCAGGGGGATGGTATGGGATGCTGTTGGTTTATAATGCCCCTGAATTTCTCTGGTGAAATCTGAAACAGCAGCTGTACCCAGAGGGCAGGGAGAGACTGAAGAAGAAAGAGGCAGGACGCCTCAGGTTCATAGATGGCAATTTTAATAAGCAAAGGGGACTTGCATACAAGGTTTATCTTAGAAGGCAGGAAGATGAGATTTTTTTTTTCCTGAATACAGATATGGAAGTTTGCATGTTTTGCAAATACTGCTTCAAAGCAACATTTCTATACACAGCACCTTCTGTTCTGACAGCTTGTAAACATAGATGTGTATCCACAGTGCAATGTTGGCACATCAAGGGTCCACCTTGCATAACACCTATCATTTGAAGAAACAATGGTTCATCAAACCAGAACTGTTTTTGTCCAGGCAGTTTGTTTTGTTTTGTTTTTTTAAGGTGAATAGTTTTTCTCAAAAGAAAACTTAGGTAGTGTACACATTTTGAAATGGTAACAGTAAT
Organism: Panthera uncia; assembly: GCF_023721935.1. Taxonomy (NCBI): domain Eukaryota; kingdom Metazoa; phylum Chordata; class Mammalia; order Carnivora; family Felidae; genus Panthera; species Panthera uncia. The sequence goes on from NW_026057580.1 coordinate 21,077,377, forward strand.
CTTTGCAAATAACAGTTTTCAGTGCTCCAAAGTGGGGTTAATTCACCTTGACCCAGGAATTGGGGTTGGAGCCCCTCCACATGGCTTTAAATTAGAGAAGCACACTGAGGTTATCAGAACTTGGAATCTGCCCTGTTTCCCTAAGGACAAATGTCACAATGAGTGAAATAGGATTATTTCCTTGATGGAATTTAAGCAATAAACCCAATAGCCACTCTGCAAAATGAAGGTAATTCAGGTTCCACTTCCATTTTTGAAAAACACATGAGATTGACTCCCTTAAAGTTGTAGCTTCCCCGGATGTGATGCTTAATGTATTTTCAGAGAAGAAAGATCAGTAATCTAATATAACAGTCATACCTCATACCTTTTGGCTTGCACAGACAGGCCAAATCTTAATAAAGTGGCCTTCACCGGGTTCAGTCATGTGTATGGTGTCAGTGTTCTCAATAACCACATCACTATCTCAAGGTTATGTCCTTGGAGCAGCCTCTGGGAGAGGCAAGCACAACCCACATCCCAGGGACAGAGGTGGGAGTGATGAGCCTCCGGCAATCATGTCTTTTTTGATGACGTTCCCCTACAGATCTGTGAGTGAAAATCCAAGCCTATAAACAGCTAAGAAAAAAACTGGCAAAGTTGATCTGGGAAATTTCAACTTACTGTGGTCTATACACTTGGAGCCTGTAGGCGTACACACTTGAGCAGCCTCTACTGGTCTTGAACACTGACCTAAACACCACAGTTGAGGCTTCCTTTGGGCTGGTTCATCCCCAGGCAACTTGGCTGATGAGGGCAGCCTCTTTAAAGACTGCCAGGGACATTGTAAGCACTGGGACAAACCTCTTTTGAAACTCGTGGGTCTTTCAGTACTATTTTCCCTAGTTTGAGAAAAAAGATGCATTTTCTTCTAAACTGTTGGTAGTAAGTTCTTCAGTAAATGGTATGTGATAGCCAGGTTGTATAGCAAACTGGCCAGTGTCTATTTCCTTCCGCATATATAGGTGTCTCTAGAAGTTCATGCCTAGTTGAGCCTGATACAGGTACAGATAGTGTATTTTTTAAGTTTATTTTGAGAGACCGAGAAGGAGAATCTTAAGCAGGCTCCACACTGTCAGCACAGAGTCTGATGAGGGGCTTGAACTCACCAACCGTTGAGATTGGTGGCCTGAACTGAAATCGAGAGTCAGTTAGATGTACGGGGCACCTGGGTGGCTCTGTGGGTTAAACTTCCAACTTTGGCTCAGGTCATGATCCCACGGTTCCTGAGTTCGAGCCCCGCAACGGGCTCTTTGCTGACAGCTCAGAGCCTGGAGCCTGCTTCGGATTCTGTGTTTCCCTCTCTGTCTGCCCCTCCCCTGCTCACACTCTGTCTCTCTCTCAAAAATAAGTAATCATTAAAAAAAAAAAAAAAAGAAAAGAGTAGGATATTCAACTAAGACACCCAAGCACCCCCAGATAGTGTATTTTTAATTTTTCCTTAAAATATTCAACCATTGCCTTAGAGTAGACAAATACTTCAGCAAGTATCAAGCATTACATCAGGTCCCGCTCTTTTTTTTTTTTTTTTTTTTTTTTAAAGTTTATTTATTTTGAAAGAGGGTGGGGAGGGGTGGAGAGAGAGAATCCCCAGCAGGTTCTAGGCTGTCAGTGCAGAGCCTGACTTGGGGCTCCAAGTCACGAACCATGAGATCATGACTTGATCCAAAGTTGGACACTTGACTGAGCCACCCAGGCGCCCCAGCTTCTGCTCTTTCTGACCAGGAATGCTTCAATCCATGTACTTTCTCCTCCTCTCCTCATGCAGTTTTGTAGTGGACTCTTGCCTTTGCAGAATAACAAGCTGTCTCATGTCTTCCAGCCTGGCAATATTTTTTTAACACTTCTAGGTTCTTTGCTTTATTTAATAATCGTGCGGCTGGTTGCTAATGACACAATCATTACTTGAAGACTGAGATCGGGAGGTATGATTCTGTGTCCTCATAATAGAGCTGATGAGTCATTGATTTCAATTTGATTGTCATTTGACCATCAAGCAAGAGAACCTGTACTCTCATGCTTTTCCAAGTCTCAGGACTAGGAGGGTTATTGGGAACACTAGCCAAACCAGACTTCCCATAATCTGGCAGCCAAAGCCTCTGCCCCATCCCAGACAGGATGCTGGAGTTAGCTTTGGCTAAGAATCGTGATAGGGGCTCTATAGCAAGTGTTGAATTTAAATTTCGTTTTTTTACTTTTTAATTTTTAAAGTGACTTTTTAAATTATTGTTTTAATGTTTATTTATTTTTGAAGGAGAGAAAGACCGAGCATGAGCGGGGAAGGGGCAGAGGGAGAGAGGTGAGACGGAGACACAGAATCTGAAGCAGTGAGCTGTTAGCACAGAGCCTGACTCTAGGCTTAAACTCATGAAGAGCCATGAGATCATGACCTGAGCCAAAGTTGGATACTTAACTGACTGAGCCACCCAGGTGCCCCTTTGCTTTTTAGTTTTTAAAATTATTATTTTTTTGCTTTTAAATATGCACTGATTCCAGCTGTTTGGATTGAGCATCTATTTAGTTAAAAATCCTATTTCCTTTTTGTATGTGTTTTGGTATATAAAGTAATATAGATTCATTGTAGAAAACTTGAATTATAGAATGCTAAAGTGTGAAGAAAATAACCGAAACTACCCATCATATCGTAACCCATTATTTTCTTTCCTGTCTTCATAAAAACATAATTTATACCTATATGTTAGCCATATATGGATGGATATATATATATATGCATATGTATATGGATATATATATATCCATCATATATATGCCTAATTTTTCTAATTTTGCTTAGCAAATTCTGTGTTTTTTGTTTTTTTTTACATTTAAACACCTGATCCTTTGCACCCTGGTCACCTTTGGAGTTGTCTGTTTCCTTCTGTTATACATTTACTCAATACCTGGGCCTTTATGTCTGGTCCGCATGGGACCTTTGGCCACATTTCATTAATAAGGCAAATGCCCAGGACAGGGGAATTACACCACTTTTCCAATTCTGATTAAAGTATCCTAGTGCAGAAGCTTTCATTTTAATAGCATAATGTAGACTTTGATTATTCTTCTATAGGATGAGTTGTGCCAGGAGCTGTGAATTTCATAAAGGATTTTGACCTGACCAGAGGCTATTCCGTCAAACAAACCCATACAATGCATGCCTGATAAATTCTCTGCAAGTCATTTTTCATTGTTTGGTCAGATGCTCAAAATCCCCAGTTGCTGTTGTCATATTTATATAAACTCAATAGTCTCATGGTTGATGATTGGCTGCAGCCGTGGGTGGAAACTAGTGCATTCAGGGGGTATGAAATTAAGGGAATCACCTACCATCATCTCCACATTTTTTCTCTTTTGGAACTTTGCTCATGGCCACTTCAGTGAAGCCCAGGCCTAGAACTTCAATTGTGTGATTGTGTTTCTAGAAACCATATGTAAGAGGTCACTGTGATCAGTTCTTAACAGGTTCAGCTGGAAAGAAGGAAAGACCATTTCTGAGCTTTATTGATGTGTGGAATTTTCTAAGCAAGGGTATCTGAAAATTCAGAAAAGACACGATTTTCACCTTACTCCCTTGAAGAACATCCTGCTTAGCTGAAACTGGCTGTAAAGTCAGCTTACGTATTGCTAAATCCATGCTTCGTGTCCACTCAATTGCCAACTGTAAGCATTATGTACTTCTATAGTTGATATTTAGACAAAAAAGCTTATGTTTTCAAAATGTCTTGTTTTAATTGATTTTGGTTTTCTGTGTAGTGTTGGCTCAAGAGTGCTTCACTTCCTGACAGAGAAAGATGCTATTACAGAACCTAGCAAATATCAATATTCTCTAACATTGTACCCAGTGCAAACTAGAAGAGAACATGGCACAGGTGTGTATGTGTGGCTCATGACAACAGCAGACACTCTGGCCAATCTCAGAAGTGACTCTGTAGTTGAAGGCCTCCGAGACATCATCTCACCCTAGAAATCACTGGAGAAGCCAGATGTGTGAAGACACCATCAGTGCGAGGGCAGTTGGCCTCCATGAAGTCAGGGCAGGACGTAGGTGCTGAGCTGGTCTTCTCTGCTGCCTTGAACATCGGATAACTGCTGGCCAGAGAAACCCTTGAATTGCAGACAGCTGCTGTTTGCAGTCCTCTTTGCAATAGCAAAACGCTGGAGACAATCCATTGAGATAAATTACAGAACAAGATAACAAGAGCATTCTACCTGGTGGTTGAGAAAGAAGGAGACGTCTCCTTAAGTTCTGACACAGGAATGTATTTCAGTGTATTTTTAAACAAATGAAAAAGATTACATAATGGTATATATGTTATGATCCCATGGCGGAGGGGGCAGTGGAGAATAATACTCTATGTGCCTGTGCCTGCATATAAGAGTTCTCTAAGGATATAGAGAAAACCTGTTGGCAGATAATCGTTGAAAGCTCTGAGGAGAGAAGTGGGGAAGGTAAGGGGAAGGCAGATTTTGACTCTTTACCTTGGGCACATCTGTAGTACTTGAATTATTTTGAATGCACACACACCATTTTTTTTTTTTAACATTTATTTTCGAGAGTGACCACGAACAGGGGAGGGATATAGAGAGAAAGGAGACAGAGAATCTGAAGCAGGCTCTGCGCTGAGAGTAGAGACCAGATGTGGGGCTCGAACTCATGAACCGTGAGATCATGACCTGAACCGAAGTCTGCTGAACCACCCAGGTGCCCCCACACATACCATTTTCAAAATGAAAATAAAATGGGAAAGGAAACATTGTGTTTGTCGTTAACAATATTGTTTTGTATACTTAAAAAATGCAAGAGGGTAGATCTCATGTGTTCTTACCACAATAACATAAAGTATAAATGAGACATGCTTGAGGTAGAAACTTAAAAATGTAAAGAAGTATAAAGAAAAATGGAGTTCATCTGTGAGTCTATCAACTAGAGACAACCACTGTTAATATTTTGTGATGTTCCTTCCAGTGTATGTTCTGTGGACATAATTAGAATTTTATTTTGCACAAGAGCATACATATGTATGGTTCATCACGCTACATTTTATTGAGTCTCCTTTTCCAGATTAAAGAAAACCTCTCTAAAACACCATTTATGATTATATAATATTTGGTTTTGTGGCGATACTATAATTTGTTTACCCACTTATCTGTTTCTTCACTAGATTTTAAGCTCTTTTCCTGTATCCCTTAAACAATCAAATGTGCCTGTTACTGGCAAAGCTCTGGGCTTTAACCACACTGTGTTGACTTACTCCTCAGACCAGGGTGAGGATGGCCTCGGGGACCTCCTGGCAGCATTTCATGCACAGGTTAGCATCCCCTTAGAGGGAACTACCTACCTGATTACCATTCCCAAATATCGGTGCCCTTTATCACTCTTTAGCTACTTACCCAGCTTTCCATTGTTACTAGTAGTGTAGTGGGTAATGTTTTTGATTGCCAGCATTGTGGCCACCTGGCCATGCCATGTATGCCTTTGTCTATTGTCTGTCTCCCCACCTGACTGTAAGCTCCACAGATGGTAGGGCCTTTGAGTGGTTTTGTTCTCTGCTATATCCCTTGTGCTTAGATCAGTGTTGGGCATGTGATGGGTTGTCAACAAGCACAAGCATACAGGAGGAGGATCTCCATTGCTCCTACTTCTCTTTTGTCTTTAAAAAAGGTAATCACTGTTTGGTTCCTGAGTATAAATACTACCTAAGCAGCCCTTGTGAAGTCTGTATGATGTACTTCTTGGGTTCCTACTGTTTGCTCTTAGAGTTACCAAATGTTAGACCCAATCTGCCTTTCACAGATAGAACGATAACCTAGGTTCATCACAACTGTAAGAGTTGAAGAAGTCAAAGAGGGAACAAAATGATTTAACTCTTCAAAAAGTTCACAATCTAGATGGAAAGATTAAGACCTATGAACAAATAAATGTAAACAGTTTGTGGTGACAAATCATGTGTCAGATTTGGCGTGTAACTCCATTTCTACCTTTGGGGATTTTATAATCTGGTAAGAAACTATTTAAACAAAGGATGCATTTACAGTGTTAAATAAGGCTGAAGCAATAAGAATTGGAATAGAGAGGTAAGTTGGGGAGCAGACTGGAAGAGTTCATTTTGCCTGGAAAGGTCGAGATGGTTTCGAGTTGAGAAGGAATATTTCAGCTGGTGTTGAGGCCTATGTAAGGAGTACAGGTCAGAGGTGGAGTGTGGGGAGGAAACTATCAGGGGCAGAGGATACTATACAAGCAAAAGACAGAAATAAAAACCCTTGGTGTGATTGAAAAATGGCCACTCTGTTGCACTTAGAAGACAGAAGGAGAGGGATATGGGTGATGAGGGCTGGCCCAAGAGGGAAGGAGTGATGGACTATGAGGCAGAAAATGGTCTTGGGCCAGATGCCTCTGTGCTGCGGGTTTGGATTTACCAGTGATGTAGTGGGGAGACAGGGTTTCTCAGCAGAGATGTGACAAAAAAGGATCTGTGTCTTAGATGATTGATAGGATCAATTCCATTCTGGGATTGAGGTAGAGAGAAGAGCTAGAAACAGTGGAAAAATGAAGACTCTTGCAGTTGAAGGTGATAGCGTAATGGAGGACTGAATGAGGGAACCCCTTGAAATGAAGCAGAGATGGTTTTAGATCCTCCCAAAGTAAACTGATTGGAAGGCCTTGGAGACTTCCGGAAGCCCTCAGAGTGTTTGTTTTAGGTGACATAATGATGGACTGTGCTATCGGGTCTGGAGAATCTAAGTTTTCAGATTGCTGCCTTGGCCAAGCAAACTAGGGGAGCAGCAAAACAAAACAACACAACAAAACCATAATAGGAAACGCTGAAAAGTAAAAGGAAACAAAGTGAATCTCTACCTTCACCGGGACCTCAAGTAACTGACCTCAAGTAGTTTGGATCCTTTGTGTTCTGAGTCCCAACACAAAAGCTGCAGGTTGAAATGCCCAGGGAGTCTGATTCAGCTTTTCCTCTTCCCTGCATCCCTGGTTTCTTCTCAGAATATGCTTCCAAGAGTCTCTGCCTGAGGCAGAGAAGACTTTCCTGGTTTGCACAGTCTTCTCCCTGCATTGGGTAGATCCTTTCCTTGGCCATATTGGGAAAGAGCCCATTGCTGCCCAGGATGGCGACCACTGGGGAATGCTCTGTGACTAATCCAAAAGCAGGTGTTCACGAGGCTAGAGTCATCCTAGGGATTTGGCTTTGAGCTGTTAGAAACTATGTTAATGTTTGTCCAAGTCTTTACAGGTTAAGATGGGGACCTAGTGAGGGGAAGGGCTCAGAAACCTGGCTAGAGTTTGGATCAAGCAGAGAATCTTTGTCAATAGGTTAAGAAAATAAAGAAAAAGTGGGAAAATGTCTACTTGGATCTCCATAGAAAGTTTTGAGTGAGACCAAGGGAGGAACACTATAAAGAAACAAGGGATAGTTTTAATTACACCACCCACCAAAATGACTGCTAAATTCTAATCACCAAAAACTAGGTTTATCGTCCATACGGTGTGCTGCTAAAATCCAAACAAATAAACTGTTTACTTCATCTATATCTAGTTTCTAAAATGAATAAAAATTAATATTGTGAGTGGTATTTTAAATACTTTGCACGTTGTTAATTAATTCCTAATGAAGCACAGAAGTAACGGTACAGATTATGACTTGTTAAAGACATTGCTCCCTTAAAACTAAAGAAGAGTGACCTTTGCTTTCAGATATCCAGATTGATCATTTACAAATAGTTACATATTAGCTCATTAGCCTTTATTATGTGTACTTTGTAAATGTACAACGTTCCTTTTTATTTCATGTTTCTTTCTATTTGAAATTGGTAATTCAATTTAAGTTACTTGAGCTTCTAGACTGCTGGTGGTTTATAGCCAGTGACATAGGGACCCCTATTGCCCCACATGGTGTTCCTGATAACTCCCTTCATCATGGTCCAAAAGGCAAAAAGGTGAAGTGGGTGTGTATAGGAATAGACTTCAAATATTTATGTATTTATTGAAAACAAAAGTATTAAAGTGCTAGAGAATGCACAATGCAGCTCTTTGCAGGAAATGAGTTGTTGTTTGATGGAGATAGAATTCATACATAGTGAAATGCACATATCAAGCCTACAGTTAAACCAGTTTTACAAATGTTTACACCCATATAACTCACACCTCTATCAAGATAATCAAGATAGAAATATATTTCAATCAACCAGGAAGGTCCCGCACACCCTTTCCCAGTCAACACCCAATACTTACAGAAGTAACCACTATTCTGTTTTCTTATAAATTGATTTTTTCAGCTACAGAACTTCATATACCTGGAATTATACATTTTGTACTCTTTTGTTTCTGACTTCTTAAACTTGGTATAAAGTTTTTGAGATTCATTCATGTTGCTAGTAGTTTGTCAATTTTTATTATTGAATAGTATTCTATTGTATAAATATGCCAGAGTTATTCAATTGATGGACACTTGGGCTGTTTCCAGCTTGGGGCTATTATGAATAAAGCTGCTATGCACATTCTCATACAAGGCTTCTTGTGGACCTACATCTTATTTCCTTTGGATAAACAGTAGCATTAGCATTGCTGGGTCATAGGATTAGATGTATGTTTAACTATTTAAGAAATTTCCAATTTTCCAAAGTAGATGTAGCATTTTACATTCCCACAAGCAATGATAAAAGTTCTGCTTGAAAAAAAAAAAATTCTTGTGGCTCCACATCCTTGATGGTAGGTGATGTTTCCACTCTTCAAGTTTTAATCCTCCTAGTGAATTTGCAATGATATCTTATTAGTTTACATTTCCCTAACAAATAATCCTCTTGAGTACCTCTTTGTGTGTTTATTAGACATTCATATGTTTTCTTTTGTGAAGTGTCTGTTCAAGTCTTGTAACCATTTAAAAAATTGGGTTGTTGATCTTTTTATCAAAAGTGGTCTAGTTTCAGTCTTTTGCATGTAGGTCTCCAGCTTTCCCAGCACCATTTATTGCAGAGAATGAATTTTCCCCATTGCATATTCTTGCCCCCTTTGTTGTGGGTTAATCGACCATATAAGTGACCATATTGAGCTCTCTATTCTGTTCCATTGATCTACGCATCTCTTTTTGTACTGGTGCCTTTTGATTACCATACCTTTGTAGTGTATCTTGAAATCTGAGATTGTGATACCTCCATCTTTGTTCTTCTTTCTCAAGATTGCTTTAGTTATTTGTAGTTTTTGTGATTCCACACAAATTTTAGTGTTTGTTGTAGTTCTGTGAAAAAAATGCTGTTGATATTTTGATTGGGACTGCACAGATTCTGTAGATTGCTTTGAGACGTATGGACATTTTAACAATCAACATTAATTCTTTAAACCTATAAGCCATAATATGTCTTTGTGTTGCCTTCAATTTCTTTCATTCGTGTCTTATAGTTTACAGAATGCTTTTCTTTCACCTGTTTGGTTAAATTTATTCCTAAGTATTTTATTGTTTTTTGATGCAATTGTAAATTGAATTGTTTTCTTAACTTATCTTTCTGCTACTTTTGTTATTAGCATATAAAAATACAACAGATTTCTGTATAATTTGTATCCTTAACTTTGCTGAATTCGTTAATTACTTTTAATAGTTTCTTGGTGGAATCTTCAGGGTTTCTAAGTATAGTATCCTATCATCTGTAAATAGTCATAGTTTAATTTCCTCTTTACAAATTTGGGTTCCTTCTATTTATTTTCCTTCTCTTATTGCTGCAGCTAGGATTTCCAGTACTGTGCTGAATAAAAGTGATGGCAGTGGACATCCTTGTTTTCCCTAGAGAAGCTTTCAGTTTGTCTCTATTGAGTATGATGTTAGCTATATAGTTTTCATATATGGTCTTTATTATGGTGTGGTATAGTCCCTCTAAACCCACTTTGAGAGAGTTTTTATCATGAATGGATGTTGAATTTTGTCAAATGCTTTTTCTGCATCTAGTGAGATAATATGACTTATATCATTTGATTTTATTAGTGTGGTGTACCACATTGATTTTGTGAATATTGAACCAGTCTTGCATCTCCAGAATAAATCCCATTTGATCGTTGTTAATGGTCCTTTTAATATATGGTTGAACGTGGTTTGCTAATATTTTATTGAGGATTTTTATATTAAAACAATTTTTTAAGTTTATTTACTTTGAGGGAGAGAGTGAGAGGAGGAGGAGGAGGAGAAGTAGTAGTAGTAATGGGGGAGGAGCAGAGAGGAGAGATAGAAACCCAAGCAGGCTCTGCACTGTCAGCACACAGCCTGATGTGCTCAACTCACGAGCGTGAGATCATGAGCTGAGATCAAGAGTTGGTCACTTAACCAACTGCTCCATCCGGGTGTCCCTTATTGGAGATTTTTATATCTCGGTTCAATATGGCTGTGCATTTCTTTTTATATTTTATAAAATTCCTCATTTACTCACTCTTCATCCTTATCCTTCTCCCTGACTTCTATTGTCATCCATACTGTTCTTTTAACTATTTACTTTTTTCTCTTAGTATACCATTTTCATTCCCTAGTGTTCATCCTACAAACCATATTGCTATCTCCCCCACTAGACTGCAAGCTTTGTGAGGGAAATAACCATGTGTTTTATTCATGACCATGTTCATAGGCTCTACTAAGTGCCTGACAAATGACATTTCTTAGTAAATCTTGCCAAATGAAGAAATAAATGAAAAAATAAGATCTATTATATGCAATTCCTTCCCTGTTTTATGAGGCAGGTTTTAAATTTTAAAGAAATAAATTATTTTATCTGGGTTAGGTTGGGGCCAGAAGATATTTTGTTTGAACTTAAGCATACTGTAGTACCTAGCATACGCCTATATGAAAGTGACTATACATGTTTTTTTAAATCTGATAATACTGATTTAAAAATGTTAAATAATTCAGGTTTGTGTATATGAATAGTTTGAGAATACACTTTGAAAAAATTATTTTAGAGAGAGTGTGAGCAGGGGAGAGGGGCAGAGAGAGAGAATCTTAAGTAGGCTCCATACTCAGTGCAGAGCCCGATGCAGGGCTCAAACCCACCACTCTGGGATCATGACCTGAGCCAACATCAAGAGTTGGATGCCCAACTGACTGAACCACCCAGCTGCCCCTGAGAACATACTTTTAAAAGCAGAGCATGGAGCACCTGGGTGGCTCAGTTGAAGTGCCTGACTCTTGGTTTCAGCTCAGGCCATGATCTCACAGTTGGTGAGTTGAAGCCCTGCATCAGGCTCTGCTCTGCCCATGTGGAGCCTGCTTAGGATTTTCTGTCTCCCTCTCTCTCTGTCCTTCCCCAACGCATGCTCTCTTTGTCTCTCAAAATAAATTTTAAAAAACTTAAAAAAGAAATCAAAGCAGAAATAGGTATACTTATTTCTTGACTCTTTAATGGTAGCCATCCAAGACAACATCTGTGAAGGACCAGCTTCCTCTGCAAACAAAAGTTTCTGCTATCTGATTCTGTTCTTGATGCATTTGGTCTCAGGAGGCATCCCTGGACAGGCACATCAATTTTGGTAAAAGGAAATCAGGTTAAAACAAGTGTGAAGGAGAGCACTAAAGAGAGAATAAAAGCTTTAAAATGATCAAAGACAACAGATAGTCTTTTATGCTCAGTCCTTACCCTTCTTCTGGCTATACTAAGTCATGCCATGGTTTCGACCTAGCATGCTGTTGATGACTCCCATCTCTCCAACCACTTTGTTCTCTCTGATATCTCAGATTCAACATGTCTAAAACAGAACTCACTATTTTGCCTCTCCCCTCACAAAAGTTTAGCTCTCTCTGCATTTCCATCTCCCTTCCGTCACTAAAGGAAGATGCTGCTGAGTCATACTTGATCTCTTCCTCTCTTCCTCTGCCGTGCTGCTAAAGCTCCAGTGAGTTAAACTCTAAAACTCCTCAGTCTTAAGTGTTATGCTAAGTGAAATAAGTCATACAGAGAAAGATAACATGTTTTCACTCCTATGTGGATCCTGAGAAACTTAACGGAAGACTGTGGGAGAGGGGAAGGAAAAAAAAAAAAAAAGGTTAGGGAGGGAGGGAGCCAAAACATAAGAGACTCTTAAAAACTGAGAACAAAGTGAGGGTTGATGGGGGGTGGGAGGGAGGGGTGGGTGGGTGAAGGGTATTGAGGAGGGCACCTGTTGGGATGAGCACTGGGTGTTGTATGGAAATCAATTTGACAATAAATTTCATATTAAAAAAATAACAAAATAAAACTCCTCAGTCTTTTCTCCTTGTCCCCTTTCTCGTTTCTCTGGCCTTGATTCAAGATTTCATTAATCTCGTTGCAATACTTTTTCACTGGCATGCCTGCTCTGACCTAATCCATATGACCTTTGTTCATTTATTCAAAGTGGAGATATTTGGTTCTTATTGGGTGCCAAGAAGTAGGCCAGGCACTTGAAGTGTCAAGGACACTAAGACAGCCCTGGGCCTCAAAGGGCCACAGTCCTTACCACATGGTAGATAAGTGAGCGAGTGACTAGAGAATCATTTGATAATTGTAGTGATAGAAAAATACCTAGGGTATTATGGCAGCAACGAGAAGGGTACACAACCTAGCTGGGGTGGGAAGTGTGTACGCATATATATGTGTGTTCAGATTAGTGAGGATGTCTTATAAGGTGATGACTTGGTTGGGACTTGGAGGAAGGTTTGAGTGAGGTTGTGAAGACTGATGAGACCATAGGAGGTTGGAGAGAAGAGACGTTTCATGCTGAGGAATAATCCTACCAAAAGCGCAGGAGCAAGAAACAAGACGGTATGTGTGTGGATCTACAAATATTTTTAAAAATATTTTTTTAATGTTTATTTATTTTTGAGAGAGACAGAGACAGAATGCGAGTGGGTTAGGGGCAGAGAGAGAGGGAGACACAGAATCAGAAACAGGCCCCAGGCTCCGAACTGTCAGCACTGAGCCCATCATGGGGCTCGAACTCATGAGGTGTGAGATCATGACCTGAGCCAAAGCCAGACACTCAACTGACTGAGCCACCCGGGTGCCCCTACAAATATTTTTTATACTGCTGGTACATGTAATGTCCAAAGGGGGTGGTGAAAGATGAGACTGTCTAAGTAGGCAAAGGCCAGATTATAGAGGGCCTTGTATAGCCAGTAAAGGAGTTGGGACTTAATCTAGAAAAATGAAGGAGATCCATTAACAGTTCAATGCCTCAGGATAACATGGACTAAACACTTTAGGTAGATTATTCTGCTAAAGTGTGGCAGGTGGATTTGAAGAGACATCTGCTGTAGTAGAAAACTTGAACTGTGACACAGAGATAGGCATGGAGTTGGGAAACATACAGGCCATGTCCTCAGCAGGACCTGGCAATTCCCTAGATGTACAGTTTGAGGAAAAGAGAGAGTAAGGATAACACCTAGATTAGGTGTATGGAGGTACCATCATTAGAGCTAGAACATGTAACAGGAGGAGAAGGTTTAGTAGAAAAAAAATGATAAAGTCACTTTTGGATGAGTCTGAGGTATTTGTGGGATGTTGAAAAACAGCTGGATATAAATAAATACCTGCAAAGGAAGGGATGAGCCCCAGACATCCTGGTGAGAGGTCATCAGTTGCCTTCATGCAGCTGTCCTGCTAAGGTGCTCAGTGGCAGGCAGGTACAGCCCTCAGTGGACAGGTGCAAAGTGAAGGAGGTGCTGATTCCCTCCAAGCACTTCTATGGGATTTAAACCTGACAGCATGATCCTTGCTCTCCAGCTAACTCCTACAAAAATGGCAGATCGTTGGTTAGTTAAGGGTGAATTTTCACTGGTGATCATGGTACCTTTGATCCTAGAAAGAATATGGGTTAATAATTTTAAAAACCTCTCTGCACATAACAAACCTGTTTCTGACTTTTTTTTTTGGTCCCTGGCCGATTTGCCCATTATAATTTATCCAGTGTGTCTGGAGGATAAGTGGAGTGGACCTAAAATGACGACTGTTTTCCCTTTGGTTGAGGAGGAGGTTGGGTGACAGAAGAGGATGTGGTGAAGCTGGTGCAGAGGGCCATTGGGCAGGCTGCAGTTTCTTAGTTTACCTGGTCTTCATTTGAGGTTGCAATATTTCTTCAGTCTTCCTCATCTTCCCCATGTCCAGTAAAAATACAGAGTGCTATCCTTATGATTTCAGTAAACATTCAATGTTACAGAGACTGTGCTATGTGCCCAGTACTGCTTGAAATATAAAAAGGACCATGACCTAGCTTTCATCCTTAAGGAACTCAGCCTGTAGTGTTAGTTCTCAATGATAGCTATACTCTAGAATTAACTGGAGCTTTAAAAACCTCCCAGTTCCCCATCCCAGACCAATTGAATAAGAATCTCTGGCATAATGTTTGAATATTAAAATTAAAAAAAACCTTTACAATGGAAAAGTTAAAAATAGAACTTTATCAAGATAAAGGTAGAATAGTGTAATGATGCCCTTCCCTCTATATATATCATCCAGATTCAACAATTATCAACGAATGGCCAATTTCACTTCTTCCATAATCTCCCCTACTCCTCATCACTATTGAATTGTTCTATAGAAAATCCCCCAAAGCATATATCATCTTTGATGACTTAGATATGTATATCTAAAATGATATGTAAAGCATGGTATCTTTATCATACCTCAAATAATAAAATCCCTAATGTAATAAAATATCCAGTCAGTTGTCACATTTCCCCAATTGTCTCATAAACAATTTTTTGAGGTAGGTTTATTTTAATTAGGATCCATGCAATGTTTACACATTGCATTTGGTTAGTGTACCTCATACATTTATTTTAATCTAGAGGTTCCTCTACACTCTTTTTTTCTTTGTCACTTTTTTTTTTTTTTTTAAGGAAACTGGTCATTGCTTTTGTGGAGTTTCCCACATTTTGGATTAAAAAAAAAAATATATATATATATATATGTACAATTTTTGTCAATTATGCCTCAAAGCTCGGGGGGAAGAAAGAAAGCTCTGGGTACAAACGGCTTTTCTTGTGAATTGTATCAAACACTTAAGGAGGGGTGCCTGGGTGGCTCAGTTGATTAAGTATACGACTTTGGCTCAGGTCATGATCTCTTGGTTTGTGAGTTTGAACCCCACATCGGGCTCTTTGCTGACAGTGTGGAGCCTGTGTGGGATTCTCTCTCTCTCTCTCTCTCTCTCTCTGCCCTTGCTCACTTATGCTCTCTCCCTCTCTCTCTCTCTCAAAAATAAATTAAAAAAAAAAAAACCAAAAAACCCTGAAGAACATTTAAGGAAGATATAATTCTATGATACACAAACTCTTCCAGAAAATTGAAGAGAAGAGAATATTTCCCAACTCATTCTATAAGACTATCAAATCTTGATAAAGGCCGGATAAAGATAACACAAGAAAACTACAGATGAATGTCCTTTATAAACATAAATTAAAAAATTCTAAACAAAATTTTAGTACGGCAAATCCAAAAATATGCAAAAAGGATGATACTTCAGGATCAACTAGAGTTTCCCAGGAATGTGAAGTTGTTTTTTCCCTCATTTAAAAAATGGTGTGTTTTGTTTTTTATTCAAGTATAATTAACATGCAGTTTATATTAGTTGCAAGTGTACAGCACATTGATTTGACATAGATTAATTGACCATATAGGTGTGGGTTTATTTCTGAGCTCTCTGTTCTATTGATGTATGTGTCAGTACCATACTGCTTTGATTACTTTAAGCTTTGTAGTATATCTTGAAATCTGGGATTTTGACACCTCCAGCTTTGTTCTTCTTTCTCAAGACTGCTTTGGCTATTCAAAGTCTTTGGGGTTCCATACAAGTCTTAAGATTATTGTGATTCTGTGAAAAATGCTGTTAGTATTTTAATAGGGATTGCATTGAATCTGTAGATTGCTTGGGGTAATATGGACATTTTAATGATATGAATTCTTCTAATCCATAAGCACGGGATATCTTTCCATTAGTGTTATCTTCAATTTCTTTCATCAATGTCTTAAAGTTTTCAGAGTACAGATTTTTCACATTTTTTGTTAAGTTTATTTGTAGGTATTTTATTTTTGGTGCAATTTTAAACGGAATTGTTTTCTTAATTTCTTTTTCTGCAACTTGATTGTTAGTGTAGAGAAATGGAAAATATTTTAGTATATTCATTTTGTATCCCACAGCTTTCCTAAATTAACTTTTCAGTTGTAATAGTTTTTTGGTGGAGTTTTTAGGGTTTTCTATATATAGTGTAATGTCATCTGCAAACAGTGACAGTTTTACTTTTTCCTTATCAGTTGGGATGCTTTTTATTTCTTTTTCTTGTCTTGTTGCTGTGGCTAGGAATTCCAGTACATGTTGAATAAAAATGGTGAGAGTGGACATCCTTGTCTTGTTCCTGATATTAGAAAAAAGCATTCACCGTTGAGTATGATGTTAGCCGTGAGTGTCATATATGGTCTTTAATAGGGTGTGTTTTCTCTAAACCCATTTTCTTTAGTGTTTTTATCATGAACAAATGTTGGAGTCTGTCAAATGCTTTCCCTGCATCTGTTGAGATGATTTTATGGTTTTTATTCTTCCGCTTGGAAATATGATGTATCACATTCATTGATTTGTGAATATTGAACCATACTTGGAACCTGGAATAAATCCCTCTTGATCATGGCAAATGTTTTTTCAAAGGTATCATTGAATTTAGTTTGCTAATATTTTGTTGAGGATTTTGCATTTATGTTCATTGGATATATTGGCCTGTGGTTTTGGTTTTGTTTTGTCTTTAATGTCTTTGTCTGGTTTTGGTATCAGTGTAATGCTGGCCTTGTAGAATAAATTCAGAAGCTTTCCTTTCTCTCCCTCTGTCTCTCTCTCTCTTGCAGTAGTTTGCAAAGAATATGTAATAACCCTTCTTTAAATGTTTTGTAGAATTCACCTGTGAATACATCTGGTCTTGGACTCTTGTTTGTTGGGAGGTTTTTGATTACTGATATAATTTCATTATAAGTAATCACTCTGTTCAGATACTCTATTCCTGATGCAGTTTTGGAAGATTGCGTGTTTCTAGAAATTTATCCATTTCTTCCAGTTGTCCACTTTGTTGACACATTATTTTTCATAACATTCTCTTGTAATCCTTTGTATTTCTGTGGTATCAGTTACTGCCACTTTTTTTGTTTCTGATTTTATTTATTTGTGTCCTCTCCTTTTCTTGATTAATCTGGCTGAAAGTTTATTAATTTTTTTTATTTTCTTTAAGAACCAGCTCTTGGTTTCATTGATTCTCAACCCACCCCCCCATTATTTTGGTCTCTATTTCATTTATTTATGCTCTGTCTGATATTATTTTCTTCTTTTAGTTAGCTTTGAGCTTAGTTCTTTTTCTACTTCTTTTTAGATGTAAGTTTAGGTTGTTAATTTGAGATTTTTCTTATTTCTTGAGGTAGGCCTCTTTCTCTATAAACTTCCATCTTAGTACTGTTTTTGCTGCATCCCAAAGATTTTGGACTGTTGTGTCTTCATTTTCATTTGTCTCCATGTATTTTTTTAAATTTTCTCTTTGGTTTCTTGGTTGCCACATTGGTTGTTTAGTAGTGTGTTTTTTGGCCACCACAATTTTTTAGTCTGATTTTTCTCCTTTAATTGATTTCTAGTTTTGTATTTTTGTGGTCAAGAAAGATGCATGATATGATTTTAATCTTCTTGAATTTATTGAGACTTGTTTTGAGGCCTAACGTGATCTATCCTGGAGAATGTTCCATGTGCACTTGCAAAGAATGTGTATTCTGTTTTTGGGTGGAATGTTTTGTATCTCTTAGGTCTATCTGGTCTAGTGTGTCATTCAAAACCACTTTTCTTGTTGACTTTCTGGATGATCTATCAGTTGCTCTGAGTGAGGTGTTAAAATCCCCTACTATTATTGTATTACTGTCAGTTGCTCTTTTTATATGTTAATTTTTTCTTTATGTACTTAGGTGTTCCTATGTTGAGTGCATAGATATTTATCATTGTCTTATCTTCTTGTTGGATTGATCCCTTTATCATTATGTAGTGCCCTTCTTCGTTTCTCATTACAGTCTTTGGTTTTTTTTTTTTTAATTTTTTTTTAACGTTTATTTATTTTTGAGACGGAGAGAGACACAGCATGAACGGGGGAGGGGCAGAGAGAGAGGGAAATACAGACTCGGAAGCAGGCTCCAGGCTCTGAGCCATCAGCCCAGAGCCCGACGCGGGGCTCGAACTCGTGGACCGTGAGATCGTGACCTGAGCGGAAGTCGGATGCTCAACAGACTGAGCCACCCAGGCGCCCCTACAGTCTTTGTTTTAAAGTGTATTTCATCTAAGGATTGGTACCCCAGCTTTTTTTTTTTCTACTTCCATCCCTTCTCTAGTAGTCTGTATGTCTCTTTAGGTCTGTAATGAGTCTCTTGAACACACCATATAGATGGGTTCTGTTTTTTCATCCATTCCATCATTCTATATCTTTTGAATGGAGCATTTAGTTAATTTACATTTAAAATCATTATTGATATGTATGTACTTACTGCCATTTGCTAGTTGTTGATGGTTGCTTTTGTAGTTCTCTCTTCCTCTTTTGCTCTCTTCCCTTGTGGTTTAATGGCTATCTTTAGTGTTATGCTTGGTTTTCTTTCTTTTTATTTTTTGTGTATCTATTATAGATTTTTAATTTATGGTTACGATCGGGTTCATACATAACATCTTATGTGTATAGCAGTTCACATTAAGTTGATGGTTGCTTAAGCTGAAGCATATTCTCAAGGCTCTAAATTTGGGGTGCCTGGGTGGCTCAGTTGGTGGTTGTCCTACTCTTGATTTTGCTCAGGTCATGATCCCAGGGTCATGGGATTGAGCTCCACATTGGGCTCCATGCTGAGCCTGGAGCCTGCTTGAAGTTTCTCTCTCTCCCCCCCCCTCCCTCTCTCCCCCCCCCCGCCCCCCCCCCCCCCCCCTCCCCCCCCCCCCCCCCCTTCCCTCTCCCCCCCCTTCCCTCTCTCCCCCCTTCCCTCTCTCCCCCCTCTCTCTATCGAAAAATAAATAAAATCTCTAAATTTTACCCCTCATATTTTATGTATATAATGTCACTTTTTACTTTTTTATTGGCATACCCCTTGACTATTTTTTATAGATAATTGATTTTACTACATTTGTGTTTTAACCTCCACGAATGACTTATAAGTGATTAATCTACTTCCTTTGTTATATGTTTACTTTTACCAGCGAATTTTTATCCTTTCATAATGTCCTTCTCCTTATGGCATTTTATTTTTTTTTACACTTAAAGAATTCCCCCTAACATTTATTACAAGGTTGGTTTAGTAGTGATAAACTCCTTTAACTTTTTTTGTTTGGGACTCTCTTTCTGCTTCAATTCTGAATGATCATCTTGCTGTGTAGAGTATTCTTGGTAGTAGATTTTTACATTTCAACACTCTGAATATATCATGCTACTCCCTTTGGCCTGCAAATTTTCTGCTGAAAAATCATCTGATAACTTTATGGGGGCTCCTTTGTATGTATCTGTTTTCTCTTCCTGCTCTTTAAATGCTCTCTTTATCACCACTTTTGCTATTTTGATTATCATGTGTCTTGGTGTGGACTTATTGGGTTCATCTTGTTTGGAGATCTCTGTGATTCCTGAACCTGGATGTCCCTTTCCCCAGATTATGGAAGTTTCAGCTATTATTTCTTTAAATATGCTTTCTGTTCCTTTCTCTCTGTCTTCTTCTTCTGGGATTCCTATAATGCAAATGTTACTGTGTTTGATGATATTGCTGAGTTTTCTTAACCTATTACCAGTTTTTATTACTCTTTTTACTTTTTGCTGTTCAGCTTGGTTGCTTTCCTTTACCCTGTCTTCCAGATCACTGATTTGTTCTTCTGTCCATCTAATCTGCTCTTGATTCCCTCTAGTGTATTTTTTTTTTTTAATTTTAGATACTGAGTTCTTCTCTGGTTCTTTCTTTATATATATTTTTTATCTCTCTTTTTTTAATGTTTATGGGGTGTGTTTTATTTTCAAATGACTGTGGTGTTGACAATATATTGGTTTATTAAGATACTAAGGGAAAATTCTAAATTTACCAAAATGTGTATTTTTAAAAATTTTTTTAATATGAAAGTTATTGTCAAATTGGTTTCCATACAACACCCAGTGCTCATCCCAACAGGTGCCCTCCTCAATGCCCATCACCCACCCTCCCCTCCCTCCCACTCCCCATCAACCCTCCGTTTATTCTGTTTTTAAGAGTCTCTTATGGTTTGGCTCCCTCCCTCTCTTTTTTTTTTTTTTCTTTCCCCTCCCCCATGGCCTTCTGTTAAGTTTCTCAGGATCTGCATAAGAGTGAAAACATATGGTATCTGTCTTTCTCTGTATGACTTATTTCACTTAGCATAACACTCTCCAGTTCCATCCAAGTTGCTACAAATGGCCAGATTTCATTCTTTCTCATTGCCAAGTAGTATTCCATCATATATATAAACCACAACTTCTTTATCCATTCATCAGTTGTTGGACATTTAGGCTCTTTCCATAATTTGGCTATTGTTGAAAGTGCTACTATGAACATTGGGGTACAAGTGCCCCTATGCACTCCTGTATCCCTTGGGTAAATTCCTAGCAGTGCTATTGCTGGGTCATAGGGTAGATCTATTTTTAATTTTTGAAGAACCTTCATACTGTTTTCCAGAGCGGCTGCACCAGTTGCATTCCCACCAACAATGCAAAAGGGTTCCTTTTTCTCCACATCCTCTCCAGCATCTATAGTCTCCTGATTTGTTTATTTTAGCCACCCTGACTGGCATAAGGTGAGATCTGAGTGCGGTTTTTATTTGTATTTCCCTGATGAGGAGTGACGTTGAGCATCTTTTCATGTGCCTGTTGGCCATCTGGATGTCTTCTTTAGAGAAGTGTCTATTCATGTCTTCTGCCCATTTCTTCACTGAATTATTTGTTTTTTTGGGTGTGGAGTTTGGTGAGTTCTCTATAGATTTTGGATACTAACCCTTTGTCCAATATGTCATTTGCAAATATCTTTTCCCATTCCGTCAGTTGCCTTTTAGTTTTGTTGATGGTTTCCTTTGCAGTGCAGAAGCTTTTTATCTTCATGAGGTCCCAATAGTTCATTTTTTGCTTTTAATTCCCTTACGTTTGGAGATGTGTCAAGTAAGAAATTGCTGTGGCTGAGGTCAGAGAGGTCTTTTCCTGTTTTCTCCTCTAGGGTTTTGAATGATTTCCTGTCTCACATTCAGGGCCTTCATCCATTTTGAGTTTATTTTTGTGAACGGTGTAAGAAAGTGGTCTAGTTTTGTTCTTCTGCATGTTGCTGTCCAGTTCTCCCAGCACCATTTGTTAAAGAGACTGTCTTTTTTCCATTGGATATTCTTTCCTGCTTTGTCAAAGATTAGTTTGCCCTACATTTGTGGGTCCAGTTTTGGGTTCTCTATTCTATTCCATTGGTCTATGTGTCTGTTTTTGTGCCAATACCATGCTGTCTTGATAATTACAGCTTTGTAGTAGAGGCTAAAGTCTGGGATTGTGATGCCTCCCGCTTTGGTTTTCTTCTTCAATATTACTTTGGCTATTCAGTGTCTTTTGTGGTTCCATACAAATTTTAGGATTGCTTGTTCTAGCTTTGAGAAGAATGCTGGTGCAATTTTGATTGGGATTGCATTAAATGTGCAGATTGCTTTGGGTAGTATTGACATTTTGACAATATTTATTCTTCTAATCCATGAGCATGGAATGTTTTTCCATTTCTTTGTATCTTCTTCAATTTCCTTCATAAGCTTTCTATAGTTTTCAGCATACAGATCTTGTAAATCTTTGGTTAGATTTATTCCTAGGAATTTTATGCTTCTTGGTGCAATTGTGAATGGGATCAGTTTCTTTGTCTTTCTGTTGCTTCATTATTAGTGTATAAGAATGCAACTGATTTCTGTACATTGATTTGTATCCTGCAACTTTGCTGAATTCATGTATCAGTTCTAGCAGACTTTTGGTGGAGTCTGTCAGATTTTCCATGTATAATATCAGGTCATCTGCAAAAAGTGAAAGCTTGACTTCATCTTTGCCAATTTTGATGCCTTTGATTTCCTTTTGTTGTCTGATTGCTGATGCTAGAACTTCCAACACTATGTTAAACATCAGTGATGAGAGTGGACATCCCTGTTTTGTTCGTGATCTCAGGGGAAAGCTCTCAGTTTTTCCTCATTGAGGATGATATTAGATGTGGGCTTTTCATAAATGGCTTTTATGATGTTTAAGTATGTTCCTTCCATCCAACTTTCTTGAGGGTTTTTATTAAGAAAGGATGCTGAATTTTGTCAAATGCTTTTTCTGCATGGATTGACAGGATCATATGGTTCTTATCTTTTCTTTTATTAATGTGATATATCACATCGATTGATTTGCGATTGTTGAACCAGCCCTGCAGCTCAGGAATGAATCCCACTTGATCATGCTGTTGATTGATTTGCTAGTATCTTGTTGAGAATTTTTGCATCCATGTTCATCAGATATATTGGCCTGTAGTTCTCTTTTGTTTCTGGGTCTCTGTCTGGTTTGGGAATCAAAGTAATACTGGCTTCATAGAATGAGTCTGGAAGTTTTCCTTCCCTTTCTATTTTTTGGAATAGCTTGAGAAGGATAGGTATTATCTCTGCTTTAAACATCTGGTAGAATTCCCCCAGGGAAGCCATTTGGTCCTGGACTCTCATTTGTTGAGAGATTTTTGATAACTGATTCAATTTCTTCACTGGTTATAGGTCGGTTCAAATTTTCTATTTCTTCCTATTTGAGTTTTGGAAGTGTGTGCCTGCTTTGGAATTTGTCCATTTCTTCCAGGTTGTCCGTTTTGTTGGCATATAGTTTTTCATAGTATTCCCTGATAATTGCTTGTATTTATGAGGGATTGGTTGTAATAATTTCATTTTCATTCGTGATTTTATCTATTTGGGTTTTCTCCCTTTTCTTTTTGAGAAGCCTGGCTAGAGGTTTATCAATTTTGTTTATGTTTTCAAAAAACCAACTCATGGTTTCATTGATCTGCTCTACGGTTTTTTTAGATTCTATATTGTTTATTTCTGCTCTGATCTTTATTATTTCTCTTCTTCTGCTGGGTTTGGGGTGTCTTTGCTGTTCTGCTTCTATTTCCTTTAGGTGTGCTGTTAGATTTTGTATTTGGGATTTTTCTTGTTTCTTGAGATAGGCCTGGATCACAATGTATTTTCCCTCTCAGGACTGCCTTCACTGCCTCCAAAAGCGTCTGGATTGTTGTATTTTCATTTTCGTTTGTTTCCATATATTTTTTAATTTCTTCTCTAATTGTCTGGTTGACCCATTCATTCTTTAGTAGGGTGTTCTTTAACCTCCATTCTTTTGGAGGTTTTCCAGACTTTTTCCTGTGGTTGATTTTAAGTTTCATAGCATTGTGGTCTGAAAGTGTGCATGGTATGATCTCAATTCTTTTATACTTAGAAGGGCTGTTTTGTGACCCAGTATGTGCTCTATCTTGGAGAATGTTCCATGTGCACTCGAGAAGAAAGTACATTCTGTTGCTTTGGGATGCAGAGTTCTAAATATATCTGTCAAGTCCATCTGATTCAATGTATCATTCAGGGTCCTTGTTTCTTTATTGATCCTGTGTCTAGATGATCTATCCATTGTTGTAAGTGGATTATTAAAGTCCCCTGCAATTACCACACTCCTACCAATAAGGTTGCTTATGTTTGTGATTAATTATTTTATATATTTGGGGGCTCCTGTATTCGGCACATAGACATTTATAATTGTTAGCTCTTCCTGATGGATAGACCCTGTAATTATGATATAATGCCATTCTTCATCTCTTGTTACAGACTTTAAAGTCTAGTTTGTCTGATATAAGTATGACTACTCCAGCTTTCTTTTGACTTTCACTAGCATGATAAATAGTTCTCCATCCCCTCACTTTCAATCTGAAGGTGTCCTCAGGTCTAAAAGGAGTCTCTTGTAGACAGCAAATAGTTGGGTCTTGTTTTTTTATCCATTCTGATACCCTGTGTCTTTCGGTTGGAGCATTTAGTCCATTTACATTCAGTGTTATTATAGAAAGATAGGGTTTAGAGTCATTGTGATGTCTGTAGGTTTCATGCTTGTAGTGGTGTCTCTGGTACTTTGTGGTCCTTGCAAATTTCACTCACAGAGTCATCCTTAGGATCTCTTGTAGGGCTGGTTTAGTGGTGATGAATTCCTTAAGTTTTTGTTTGTTTTGGAAAACATTTCTCTCTCCTTCTATTCTGAATGACAGACTTGCTGGATAAAGGATTCTCGGCTGCATATTTTTTTCTGTTCATCACATTGAAGATTTCCTGCCATTCCTTTCTGGCCTGCCAAGTTTCAGTAGATAGGTCTGCTACTACCCTTATGTGTCTACCTTTGTATGTTAGGGTCCTTTTATCCCTACCTGCCTTTAAAATTCTCTCTTTATCCTTGTATTTTGCCAGTTTCACTACGATATGTCGTGCAGAAGATTGATTCAAGTTACCTCTGAAGGGAGTTCTCTGTGCCTCTTGGATTTCAATGCCTGTTTCCTTCCCCAGATCGGAGAAGTCTCAGCTATGATTTATTCAAGTACACTTTCAGCCCCTTTCTCTCTCTCTTCTTCTTCTAGAATTCCTATGATATGGATATTGTTCCGTTTGATTGCATCACTTAGTTCTCTAATTCTCCTCTCATACTCCTGGATTTTTTTATCTCTCATTTTTTGTCAGCTTCCTCTTTTTCCACAATTTTACTTGTAATTCATCTATTCTCTCCTCTGCCTCTTCAATCCATGCTATGGCCGCCTCCATTTTATTTTGCACCTCATTTATAGCATTTTTTAGTTCCTCATGACTATTTTTTAGTCCTTTGATCTCTGTAGCAATAGATTCTCTGCTGTCCTCTATGCTTTTTTCAAGCCCAGCAATTAATTTTATGACTATCATTCTAAATTCTTGTTCCGTTATATTGCTTACATTGGTTTTGATCAATTCATTAGCTGTCGCTACTTCCTAAAGTTTCTTTTGAATAGAATTCTTCCATTTCATCATTTTGGCTAGTTTTCTGTCCCTTATGCATTTTAAAAGCTTGTGTGCTCTGCACCTTGAGCACTGCTATATTAAAGGGGTGTCATACACTGTCCAGGGCCTGGCCCTTCAGGAGGCGTTTTTTTGGGGATTGTTACTCGTTCTCTGTTGTTGTGACTTTGGTTATTTTATTACCCTACTCATAGTAATATTTTGTACCCTCCACCAGGTGTGCTTTGATTTTTTCCTTGGAGTAGCCCTGTAAAGGAAAACAAACAAACAACACAAACAAACGAATAAAAACAAAAACCTGAAGACTAAAAACAAAAAACCCGAAAACACCGACTACAAGTAAACGAGGGTGGAGGCGGTGCTGATGGAAGAGCACATGCAAAGAGAGAAATGACAGGAGTGGAGGATGGTGGGAATAAACGTTGATGAGGCAGAGAGACTAAAAGGCTTAATCTAGAGAGAGAGAAAGGAAAATAAAGAAGGAGGTGGGAGGGGCGCCTGGGTGGCTCAGTAGGTTAGGCAGCCGACTTCGGCTCAGGTCATGATCTCGCGGTCCGTGAGTTCGAGCCCTGCGTCGGGCTCTGTGCTGACAGCTCAGAGCCTGGAGCCTGTTTCAGATTCTGTGTCTCCCTCTCTCTCTGACCCTCCCCCGTTCATGCTCTGTCTCAAAAATAAATAAACATTAAAAAAAAAATTTTTTTTAAAAAAAGGAGGTGGGAAAAACGAAACAAAGATAAAGTTACCCAGACAGAGAAACCATACGGCTTGATTATTCCAGAGAGAGAGAGAAAGGAGTGTAAAGACAGAGGTGTAGAACATGTATCAAAACAATGGATTCAATATGCCTGTTTAGACAGACCAATAACCAGCGTAACCAGCCTAGGGGAAGGAAGAGATAAGGAGGAGAAAAGGGGGGAGTGAGAATATATCTTTGTATCCAGAATTGACCTAGAGTTAATCCAGGCAATGCTTCAGCGCTTATGGGTAGTAGCTGTCCACAGGGTCTGTGCCGCTCTGGTGGATACACAGGTACCCAGTGCAAAGGGGTGTGGTTTGGCATTTTCTGGACCCACCTCCACTATGGGCCCCGGGAGTGATCCCTGAAGCCCTGCTGTGGTGTTGGGGGGAATGGTGTTCCCCTAGTCTCTTCTCCACAGAGCCAGACCAGTGGACTCAGTTTGAGTTGTCCTCACTGTGCCTCGAGTGCAGATGGGGCGGTCCTTCTCGCTCTACCAACACCCCTGACCCTGTGCTTGGCTAGGATTCAAAGTCCCGCTCCATGCACTCTGGTGCTGGGGAAGCACCTCTCAGGGCAGCAATATGTGGTCCTGGCTGGCTTTGTCTTTGCCGCGGCACTTCAGGGAGGACAGCCTTCTCCTAGTGTGGACTGAGAGCTGTCGCCCTAGCCACCTCGAGCCCCCGGGGTGGTGGATGCAGGCAGGCTTTGTCTTTTCCCACAGTACTCCAAGGAAACAGCAGGCTTTTCCTCTTGCAGACTGAGCCCTCCGCCCGGCCACTGCGCCCGGGGGTGGCAGACGCAGGCAGGTTCCGTGCTATCGCGCAGCCCTCCAGGGAGGGAATCCCTTTCTCCAGCTGCGGACTGAGCCCCTGACCTACCACTGCACCCAAGGCTGGCTCCTCTCTTCCCCAGGTGCGCCAACAGGGAGCCGGCTCCAGTCAGAAGAAAGCCCCGCAGTTAGAGATCAGATCCCTCTCAGTCTCACTCTGAGATCTTTCTCCTGTCCACCTATGGTCCTGCACTTCCCTAGCTGCTCTTTCTTTGCCCTTTGTCTCTCCGCAGAAGGGGGTCCCTCCCCTCTGTGCCTGAGGCCTTTTTTTTTTTTTATCTCCCCCAGTTTGCAATTACCCACCTATCTTTTTTCCAGCTTTCCCATTTTCTTCCTAGTAGTTTCAGTCTCCTTTCCTCCCATGCTCTTGTGTTCAAAGTCCTTTGGCTTCTACACTTCTTTGTTTGAGAGATGCAGGACATAGGGATCCCCCTACTTCTCTGCCATGTTGGCCCCGATCCTATATATATATATATCTATATATAGATATAGATATATATAGATCTATATATATATCTATATGTAGATATATATATATATCTATATATATATATCTATTGAAGTTCTCAGTGTGTTCGCTCACTCTTACTCAAGTCCAGTGAATATTTTTATGATATAACCTTGAATTCTTTATCAAGTATATTGCTTAACTCCATGTAACTCTAGACTGTGATTTTGTTTTGTTCTTTCATTTGGGACATATTTTTGTGTCTCCTCATTTTGTTTAACTCTCTGTGTTTGTTTCTATGTATTAGGGATGTAATAGTTACAGCTATATCTTCTACTTTTGAAAGTAGTGGCCTTATATAGAAGAGGTCCTGTGATGCCATATAGTACCATCCCCTCCTAGGTCAACAGCACGTGGTGCTCCAGAAGTGTCCCCTGTGTAGGCTGTAGGCATCCTTCTGTTGTGGCTTAGCCCCGTTTGCCTTTAGCCCAGCCAGCTGCAATGATCTGCTCTGAGTACATTGGATGGGGTTTGGTCCCTACACTGTTGCAAGGGCTCTCTGAGGCCACCGTGGAATTGGTGGTGGTTGGGGCCAGCAGTCAGCCTAGCTGTCTGCATTTAGCCAATCTGCTATGGCTGTAGGTGCACTGGAGGGCAGGGCTTGTTCCCTGCACAGCCAGCTAAGAGGCTGAGCTGCTGGAACTTCAGGCATGCAGGAGTCTGGGGTTATCTTCCCCTCTTCCCAGTGCAGGAGTCACTTTTGAGTGGTGTGGGCCTTGCAGGGGTTGCCTGCAAGGTGTGAGAAGGTAGGAGCAGCTTTGGAAGGGCAACTTGCCAAGGTGGGAGGGTTGAGTGGGCCGTCAGCAGGGCTCTGTGGGTATGGAAGACCCATGGTGCTAGCAGGGTAGATGGGAACTGCAGCTCTGGCTCCAACAAGTGTCCTATCTAGCCTAAGGGAGGGGAAGAGAAATGGAGGCCTCCAGCTCTGTTCATCACTGAGTCCCAGGAGAAATCTCTTAAAGGTCCCCACCCCTCCAGCATTAAGATTAGTCAGTAAATCTCACTCACATTTACCCCAAGCACTCTTCAAACTGCTGCTTCTGTGCTGTGTCTCAGTCTGAGTTACTTAGTTTGCTGGCTTTCTAAGGGCAGGGATACAGTTTCCCGTCAGCCTCTAGCTCTCCCAGTGCTAAGCTTACTGTTTTTAAAAAGCTCTCAGAGTTAGCTGATTTCTAAAGCTCTTGGGTTAAGCCCCGCTGTTTTTCACAGCTGGATGTTATGAAGACTGGTCTTCCCAGTGTGGGTCCCCAGTTTCTGGTGGGCTCTGATGCTCTCACTTCTCTGTGCTTGGGATGTCCTTCTTGTTAGTTGTTAGTCTCACTGGGGGTTTGGTTCCTGATTGTGTCTGCACCCTTCCTACCCTTTCTGATGCAGCCTTTTCTTTATGATTAGCTGTGGGAGGTCTGTTCTGCCAGTTCTCAGATCATTTTCTGAGTTAGTTGCATCGATGTCGCTGTCATCTTGGTGTGTGTGTGTGTGTGTGTGTGTGTGTGTTGGGGGCGGAGAGAGGGACAAGGTGAGCTCAGGATCCTCCTACTCTATCATCTTCCCAAACTCTTTTCGTTTTGACTTTTGCTGACTCCATCTATTTGGTCTTATGTTGCTTAGTTTGCTGTATTTTCTGAAAATCAATAATTAGATCTACTTCACATTCAGGTTGGAACTTTTAGCAAAGATATTTCTTAGGCGATGAAATACGTATTTCCTATTGTTTCATGTCAGTAAGCATGTCAGGTCTGGTTGCCTTTTCTCTTTGTGATCAGTGGGTATATCTTGGGAGGTAAGATAGAAAAAATTGATAATGATGCTAGTATCATAAAGAACTAAGTTTTCAGGAGATGAAAACATAAAACAAGATAGGTTTATAAAATCTTTTTAACCCTAAATTTGAATTGGAAAGGTCAGAATAAAATCCTAATATATTTTCTCCTTTGAAAAAATGCATATGTCCTAACTCTGTTTACAAAACAGGCATATAAAAAAAATAACCAGCTTAGAAGCAATGAGAACCAGTAAGCCATATTATGGTCTGTAAATATAATTTCTCACTAAACACCAAAACTGTTTTTGGAGAAATATATAGCCTGGATCTGGGGGCAGGAAATAAAGAAAACAAGCCTGGAATTTTCATGCCTTTCCTGTATGGTACCTCAAGATGTACAAAAAGTAGATGAAGGGAAGTTCTTTATGGAAAAATTCTAATAAATGAAAAAGGATTAAACAAATTAGACTATCACCATTTGCAATTCCCAGTGGAATAATGGAAGTAGGTAAAGTACAAAGTCAGTTTCTTTTGTTTCACCTTGCCGATTTTACTAGTTATATTCAAAAGGGAGGGAGTGTAATTTTTGGATCCTCCTTGGGCCAGTATTGAGAGTGATCTGTGCCTTTTCCAACTCCTCTCCATCTTAGGTACTAAGTGGTTAGGTATAAGGTGAACATTCTTCAGTGATTCCAGAAAGGTACTAGTATCAGTGCTGGTTCAGTCTTCATTCAATGGAGCTGCCCACCCCTTCCTTGGAAACTCTCTTGCCAGCTTATACTAACAAAGAAATTCTATTCCAGGAGGTCTTACCCACTGGGTCTCCTGTTGCTGAGGTTCCATGAGATTCCCACAAGCAATTAGTGACTAATCATCCCAATAGCTAGCCATGCTACCCAAAGGAGATTTGTCCTATCCCCATAGTTGGACTTTGATTCCTGATCTATTGACTATTTCCCAGGAAGTCATAGTGACTGGCTGGCCAGATGCTCAGCTCATTGTACTAGCTGAGTGTAAAAATGGGCAAATGGTCAAGTAGTGTGCATATCAGGCCTGTTAGCACAGTAGTCACTAGGAAAAACTCACAGACATAGGATTGGTGTCTCCTTGTCCTTTTATGCTGATCTGAATCCCAGATTCCCTTTCTTGTGATATGGGGCATTTAAGCTCAAAGATGGAGGAAGCACTGACCCCTCCCTTGTCAACATGACTGGATGCCATTGCAATACAGTGAGGTGTCTCCTAGTTTCTGGTCTGATCCTGCTAATCAGTTTTCAGGTTGCAAGAATCACCAGCCCTCCCATGATGATCAGGGCACTGGGATCCACAGCTCTTTGAGGTGGCTTCCTGATGGCAGGATTTTCCACAAAAGTGTTGAGGATTGTGTTCCAGCCCTGGCCCTGGCATCATCAGAATGAGGAGGGTGCGGGGATCTAAGCAGACAAGAATTGATCAACTGAAGCACAGGGCCCCAAAGATTTCCAGGGAGATTCACAGGAGGCCCAATGCTTTTCTAGAAAACTAGCCTGCAGGGGTTCAGTCTTAAGCATGTTAATCCTTCTTCTCTGTACAACTGGGTTGTTTCTAGGCTTTTGCTATTGGAAATAGTGCAGCAATGGATAATTTTATCCTTGCCTCCTTTTCAAAATTTACCATCACATCTTTGAAATTGAGTCCTAGAAGTATTGCTGGGTCAGAATGCAAATTTTTTACATATAACTTATTCCCTTCTGAGGGGTTGGGCTATTTCATCAGAATGAATAGATGAGTGTGTATGTGTATTTATTTTGTGAGACAGAGGGCAAAAGTGAGTGAGTGGCAGAGAGAGAGAGAATCCCAGGAGGGGGAGAGTGAGAGAGAGAGAAGTGTGGCTCACCCGAAGCGGGGCACAAGCTCACCTGATGTGGAACTCATGAACTGAGCTGTGAGATCATGACTTCACCGTTAGGTGCTTAATGACTGGGCCACCCAGGTGCCCTCATCAAAATTAAAAAAAATTCTCTTAGTGATTCTAAGATACAGGCAGCAATGAGAAACACAGATCTAAAATAGATTCCCCCAAATTTATATCACTTGAAAATTACTTGGCCTCTTCCCTTTCTTGGTAAATCTGTAATTAGGTCTTCAGTTAAAAAAATCCATTCAAGGCTTTAGCACTACCATTATAGGCCCTTAAATCCTAGCCAAATGTACCAGTAATACTGTATATTCAGACAGTGACTTCACTAACATCATCTTATTTGATCCTGACAGTATTTCAGTGATGTAAAGGAAACTGATTTTATCTCCATGTTATAGTTTTGTGCATAGAAAGGAGCCAGATATCTATACTGCAGAGCTTAATCTGAGGTTCATGGATAGGCTTTGGAAAAGGACTTCTGAGCCCCTTAAATGATACGCAGTATTAATGTGGGCATATCGTGGTGGGGGTAATGGAGGGGGATTTGGCCCATAGTTATCAGCAGATTCTCAAAGGGACCTGTTGCCCCAAACAGGCTAAGTGGAAAGAACACAGGATTTGGAATGAGAAGAAAAATTCTCCTAGTATTTTCTGGCTGAGTGATCGGATTTGCAGGAGGTTTGGCAGGGCTGACTGCTGCCTAGCCGAGCTGGTTGAATTGATGGGGCTGATCTGGCTTTCCCTGTGACCCTGACCAGCACATTTACTCATTTTAAGGGTGGGAGCAGTATGATCTAAAGGCAGGTTGAGCAAGACAGAAAATAATTCGGGCACTCACTTCTTTGTCTTTGTGATGTTTAAACATTTTGGATTTAAATGATTTGGGTGGGAAATACTCTTGTTCTCTGTAGGTTCTACCACTCTCTGCTGTTTTCCAAGGTCAAGAGTCACAGCCCGCCTTAGGTGAGTTTCCACCCACAGTTTCCTCTTCCTGGGGAACTACCTCTCTCAGATCTTCTCATGGTGAACTCTCTCATCTCTGAGATCTCTGCTTCTGACAGGTCAATCTGGATCAGCACCATTCAAAGAACATATGGTGGGAGTCACAAATGTGACCCACATATGTAATTTTACATTAAAAACAAAAAGAACCAAGTGAAATTGATTTTAATAATTTATTTTATCCAATATGACTAAAATACCATTTCAACTTGTAATCAACATAAAAATTATGATCAGGATATTTGATATTTTATATTTTTTTGTACTAAGTCTTTGAAATCCAGTGTGTATTTTATCTCAATGTTCTCTAGCCATATTTCAAAAGCTCAGTAGACACATGGAAGGTGGTGGCTATCATAGCAGACAATCCTGGGAAAAGTGCCTCCCACCCCCATTCAAAAGCCCTGTTTTATTGCTTTCATAGTACATATGATAATCCAAAATTGTGTTATTAATTTGTTCTTTATGAGCTTACTGTTGGTCTTTCCTCACAGAATGTGTGACCTCCACGAAGGCAAGGATTTTATACAATTCACTGCTAAATCCTTTGTCATCGATATTCTATAAATACTTCTTAAACTGATGAATGAGTAAATGCTTACTAGAGAGATAAATGAATGAATCAGTCATTGAAAAAATGGATGAAACTGCCTGGTCTCTAGAGGCATTTGAATGTGTGACTCCTGCCTTACCCATTCACTTGACTTTTCTGAGCATCTATAAAATGGGAGTAATTTTATCAACTTCATAGGGTTGTAAGAATTAAATAATGGTGTGAAATTGTTTCATAAGCCATAAGGTCCTATGTAAATGAAGCTGTTAAGTGACCTGCCCAAATGTATATAATTAGTATTTGTGTGTAAGGAGTGTGTAAGAGCAGGGCTTTGAAATCATGGAGTCCTGGCTCTGCCATTTACCACTCACCTGTCAACAGACGTCCTAAATGATTTTTATTAAACAAGTTTGGGACACACTAGTTAGGAAATTACTTTTCTATCAGGGTTATCTCTGATTCTTTTTAAGACATGGTTACCCTGTTAAGCCCATGCCTCTGGGTTAGTGTCTTTGCACAGCTTTAGAAAGATTGGTGAGCCTCCATGAGAAAGCTGATAACAACTAGATCAGTAGTATCACCTTGGCGATCAGTGGGATCACAGATATTACTGCCAACTCTATCACATGAAGGCCAGTGTCACCTCTGGTATCCATTACCTGATCATGGTGTACTTTTCAGACCAGAAACCTAACCCAAGACAGAGAACCTTAGGAATGAGCAGCAGCCTCTCTCCCTTAGAAAGGTAGTCATCAAAAAGAGGGACCCTGGTGGTGGCCACCAAGGCACCTGCCACCTGATGCTAGGCTCTCAAATAGAAAGTCCGGGTCCAAAATAAAGAGACCTTGTGAGCTGTGCTAGTCCTTTTGGGATGGAGTATACAAATATCAAGGCATCCTGCAAATGGGTGCCAGGTGGCTATAATACAAATAAGATCTTTACTCTCTAAGATGAATTTTAAAAATATTTATTGCCCTTTTCTAATTTCCTTTGAGTATTCTTTAATATTTAATAAATATTTATTATTTGAAAGTGTCCCTATTTCCTACCTAAAACATACAATCCTCAACTTACAATAAGAGATTTGTAATACCATCGTTTTATCTTTTTTTCTTCTATTTATCCAGTTGGCAAATATCTAAAGTCAACTTACTGTGTTGGCAAGGATATAGGAATTAGATACTCTTATAGATTGTTGGTAGGAGTAGAAATTGCTACAAGCCCTTCACTGGGTTGTGAGGGAGTGTGCAATTCAGCAATAGACATAAATATTACAAGTGAATTTATCCTTGGATCAGTTATATATGGAATATATATGGAAAATATATTAATGTTGGTCAGCCATAAAAAAGAATGAAATTCTGATATAGCTACAATATGGATGAACTTTGTCTCAGTGAAATAGGTGAAATAAGCCATAAGTAGCTTATAAATAAATGGCTAGGTGAAAGAACCCAGAAAAAAAGGACAAATATTATATGCTCCCATTTATATGAGGTACTTAGAGTAGTCAAATACATAAAGACAGAAAGTAGAATAGTGGTTGCTAGGGCCTGGTCAGGAGGGATAAATGCGGAGTTATTGTTAAATGGGTACAGAGTTTCAGTTTGGGATGATGAAACAGTCTGGAGATGGATTGTGGTGATGGTGTTGGCACAGTAATATGCTAATGTATTTAATGCTATTGAATTGCATACTTAGAATGTAAATTTGTTATGTTCTATCATAAAAATATCATATGTGTAAGGTTATTCATTGCAGTATAGTATTGATAATGGTATTGTTTACAATCACAAGGTTGGAAGCAACCTAAATATCCAACAGCAGAGGACTGTTACATATAACTCACTGGTATAGTTATATAAAGAAATATTATGCAGTCATTAAAAATAAATTTTTATACACTGACCTGTATACTAGATATTGTTTGTTTTCTTCTCCAAATTCACTGTTTACCTTCTCTGCCCTGTTTTATTCCTTGGAAGGCTACCCTTTATGGAATGAATCAATTGGGCTCCACTGCTTTCTGGCTTCCTTCGGTTAAGGTGAGGGGGAAACACCAACAGGAGTTAGTTCCTTGGCTGTCTCTCCCCTAGGCCTCAGATTGGCAATGACAGTGCTCCTCTTCCAAAGGCCACAGCCCCTATTTGGCACAGTTCTGGCAATATTGTTCCCCACCCAAGCCTAGCGATAGAGGTAGCTCAGGGGGACTTCACCACCCCATGTTGGTATGTGGGGATGTTTTACTGAGGTCTAGAGTTAGTGTTGACATACAAACACTGACAATGATGTGTTGTAAATCCCCTGAAACACTGTACAAAGAGAGGTCCAAAGGCTTAGGAGGAGAGAAATGTTTCAAATTATTGTTTATGTGCAAATTGCTATGCCACCTGCTAATCCTATACCATAGAAGGTTTGAAGGATGGATGTTCATTTCCTAAGACATTAGAAAATACATTGTTAGTGAAAAGAGCACCAGCATCTTTGAGAAGTCCTGTGGTGGCTATTCTCTCTAGCCTGGAGGTGAGGGAAGGAGATGCTGCAGTTGGGTTTCAATGGGAATAATGGAATCCTGGAGTGGTGGAGGCCAAGTGACAGCAAGGGACAAGGAATGCATTACTACAATAAGCCATGAGGGCTTCTGAGTGGGAATCAGAGATTTTGATCTGTAGGGGTCTGTGATTGGTCGCTACTTGATCGTAGGGCTCTTAGGAATGAAATGGATAGACTTCTAAGGTTGCTTGAAGTAGTAGCTTGACCTGATAAGCAGAAAGAATTCTACGGAAGGTGGGCAGAAATCTGACCTAGTGTGTTCAGTTTCCATATATAAGACAGTGCACTGGTGTGGAGCCCGTTGATTGAGGAAGAGGTAAGACCTATTAAAGAAGGACTCTGTAGTGTGGCCACAAACCTTCCTTGGAGGAACCTGTAGTCATTTACCTGTGGCTATATGATACAATAAAATATATATACCCAGACCTCCCTGGACTTACCAGATACTGGCTCAAATATGATACTAATTTCTGGAGAACCAAAATGCCATTATAGGTCCCTCTATAGAGAAAGGACTTACAGAGTTTAGGTAATAGATAAAGTCTTGTTCCAAGCCCATGGCAAAGTGGATCCAGTGGGCTCCTGGACCCATCTGTGCTCATTTCCCTTGTGCCAGGGGTAGAGTGATAACAGATAGACTCTGCAAATTGACTAACCCTCATATTGGCTCCCTGACCCATGAAGTGGCATTAGGTAGTTAAATAGAAGCCCCTGGTACTGCCCCCATCTGACCTCCAACCCAAAATGCTAAACAAAAAGCAACACCACATCTCTGGGGGAATTACAGACTTTAGTGATTACTCAAAGACTTAGAATGGGTAATTCCTGTCCTGTCTCCATTTAACTCACCTGTTTGGACAATGCAAAAACTGGACGGTCTTGAACAATGTAGATTGTTTCAAATTTATTCTGGACTAGTGTCAAGCTTAGCTAAGGATCTGGATATAGCATCTTACTGGCACAAATAAGCACAGCCCTTTACTAGTGTTCTGCTATTGATTTACCATAGACTTTTCTGGTCACTGCTATCAGCAAAGGTAACAAAAGCAGTTTGCCTTTATGAAGCAGGGAGATTAATATCTTTACTATTTTACCTAAGGACTATGTCAACTCTATTTTTGTTATAACATAGTCCAGTGGGAGCTTAATCATCTGGATATCTCACAGAGTGGCATACTCTTCTGTATTAATAAAGTTATATTAACTGGACCTGATGAGTGAGAAGTAACCAGGACCCTACTTGCCATGGTAAAAAGTATGCATGCCAGAGGATGGGAAATAAACACAGAAAGGGTTTTGACCATGGTGGGGGATGTTTCTATGGAAATCCAGGAAACCTGGGCATGTTTGGATAGCCCCCCTGAAAGGAGAGAGAAGTTGCTTCACTTTAATCCTTGTACCATGAAGAAAGAGGCACAATGCTTGGTAGGCCTCTTCTGATTTTGGAGGCAATGTATACTACGTTTGGGCATGATGCTCTGATCCATATCCTGGGTCAATTGTGGGTGATGCCCAATGAAAAGACTCTAGCAAGTCAAGGCAGTGGTACAAAATGCTCTGCCACTTATAATCTGGCAGACCCAGTGCCCTTGAATGTGTCTATGGCAGACAGAGATGCTTGATGGAGCCTCTGGTAAGACCCAGTAAAAGAAGCACCACCCGGACTCCTGGGATTTCAGAATAAGATCATGTTCTCTTCTCCTGACAAACTGTTCCCTCTTTGAAAAGCAGCTCCTGAATTATTACTAGGTCCTGGTAATGACTGAATGAATGTCTGATTATGGCATACAAATCAACTCTGTCCTGAAGGACCCATCATGATATGGATATTTTCTGACCCACAAAATCATAAACTTGGACACATGCAGCAGCGTTCCAACATTACATGGAAACGGAATACCCAAGACCAGGCTGAGGAGATCTGGCAGGCACAAGTAAGCTGCATGATCAGGCAGCTCAGACTCCCCTGGTGCCTGGGATGATGTGTTGCTATATCTTATTCAACTTATACTAGAGGCAACATGGAGATTCCCTATAAATAGTTAACATAAGGAAAAGGCACAGGCCTGCTTTACTTATGGGCCTATATGTTGTACTGGCACCAGAAAATGCAGATGGCCACTGAATTTCAGCCTTACTTAGAGGTGGCCCAAAAAGTGTGGTGAAGGGAAGTTTCCCCAATGGATAGATCATCCGATGGACATTTGGTTGTCCACTTTGCATGAAAGGAGAAATGGCCTGATGTATGGATCAATCCTAATTGACAGGCAGTAACTAATGCAGTGATCTTCTTATTGGGGAAAGAACAAGACAGGAAAGGACAGGACAAAGAAATATGGTGGGGTAGAGGTATGGAGACTGAACGGGCACAGAATGGGAAAATATTTTTGACCCATGTGAACATTCGCCAAATTCACGCATTACAGAGGAGTTTCTCAGTAATTGCGGGACAAAATGATCTTTACGGTGCATGTCAGTTAGTCTCTCTCAGCAGAGTGCCTTGCTAACAGGACATTGCACAATATGTCCTTAGCATCAGGGATTTCCCCTCACCCAGGTGATCTGGCTGTCAACAGATTTTGAATGCTCAATGCTCAAGGTTGCCTATTCTGGACATTTAATATAAAGTGAATCATACAATATATGGTCTTTTGTGTCTGCCTTACTTTACTTAGAATAATACTTTCAGGTTCATCTGTGTTGTAGCATATATCAGTACCTCATTCCTCTTTTATGGCTGAATAGTCCATGGCATGGATATACCACATTTTGTTTATTAGTTTATCTATTGATGGATATTAGAATTGTTTCTACTTTTTAGCCATTATGAATAATGCTGCTATAAACATTCATGTACATGTTTTTGTGTGGATGTATGTTTTTTTGGTTTTTTGTTTTTTGGTTTTTTTTGGTTATATACGTAGGAGAGAAATAGCTGGGATATAGTAATTCTTTGTTTGACCTTTTGATGAACTTCCAAACTGTTTTCCACAGTCCTACACAATTTTATATTTATACCAGTAACGTATAAGAGTTCAATTTTCTCCACATACTTGTCAATTCTTGTTTATTTATTTTATTATAACTATCTCAGCAGGTATGAAGTGCTAACTCATTCTGGCTTTGATTTGAATTTCTCTAATGACTAATGTTAAGCATTTTTTTTAATGTGCTATTGACCATTTGTATATCTTCTTTGGAGAACTGTCTATTCAAATCCTTTGCCCACTTTTTAATGGAGTTATTTGTCTTTTTGCTGTTGCATCATTAGGGCTCTATGTATTCTAGATAGACCCTCTCGGATATGTGATTTATAAATTTTGTCTCCCCATTCTCTCTGTTGCCTTTCCACTTTGTTTATGGTGACTTTTGACACACAAAAGTTTTAAATTTTGATGAAGTTCAGTTTATTTTTTCTTTGGTTGCTTGTGCTTTTGGTGTTATTCTAAGAAACTGATGCCTACTCCAAAGTCACAGAGATTTATGCCAATGCTTTCTTCTAAGATTTTATAGTTTTAGTTCTCATGTTTAGGTCTTGGTTCCATTTTGAGTAAGGTTTTTTTTTTAATGTTTATTTTTGAGAGAGAAGAGAGTATGAGTGGGGGAGGAGCAGAGAGAGAGAGAGAGAGACAGAGGATCCAAAGTGGGCTCTGTGCTGACAGCAGAGAGCCTGATGCGGGGCTCAAACTCATGAATTGGGAGATCATGACCTGAGCCGAAGTTGGACGCTTAACCAACTGAGCTTCCCAAGCACCCTTTGAGTTGTTGTATATGGTGTGAGTTAGGAGTCCAAATTCATTTTTTTCCACGTAGATACCTAGTTGTCCCAGGACCATATGTTGAAAAGGCAATTCTTTCCCAATTCAAAGGTCTTGGTACCTTTGTTGAAAACCAGTAGAATATAAACATATGGGTTTATTTCTGGGCTCAATCTATGCCATTGATCTATAGCTCTACCCTTATCCGAGTAGCACAGAGTCTTATTGTTGCTTTGTAGTAAGTTTTAAAATCAGGAAATGTGGGGGCACCTGGGTGGCTCAGTCGGTCAAGTGTCCAACTTCAGCTCCGGTCATGATCTCGCAGTTCGTGAGTTCAAGCCCTACATCAGGCTCTGTGCTGACAGCTCAGCTGAAGCCTACTTCAGATTCTGTGTCTCCCCCTCTCTCTGCCCCTTCCCTGCTTGCGCTCAGTCTTTCTCTCTCTCTCTCTCAAAAATAAATAAACATTGAAAAAACTAAATAAAATCAGGAAATGTGAGTCTTCTAACTTAGCTATTTATTCTCAGTGTGTGTGTGTGTGTGTGTGTGTGTGTGTGCGCGCGCGCGCGCGCGCGAGCACACGTGTTTTCCTTCCTCGGGTCCTTTGCATTTCCATATGAATTTTAGGATCAGTGTGTCCAATTCCACAAAAAAGACAATTGACATTTTGATAGGAATTGCATTAAGTTTGTAGATCCCCCTACTAATTTAAATGAAGAGCAGTGTAATGGCTAAAGTTTAATGATTTTGAAATATGACTGAAGGGGGCGCCTGGGTAGCTAATTCAGTTAAGCGTCTGACTTCGGCTCTGGTCATGATCTCGCAGTTGATAGGTTTGAGCCCCACGTTGGGCTCTGTGCTGACAGCTCAGAGCCTGGAGCCTGCTTCAGATTCTGTGTCTCTCTCTCTCTGCCCCACCCCCACGTGTGTTCTCTGTCTCTCAAAAATGAATAAACATTAAAAAAAAAAAAGAAATATGACTGAATGATAGTACCCTATGATGGTGTGGTAGCTGATGCGACTTTGTATATTTCCTGTTTTGAGGACACATTTTTCATCTGGACAAAGGACAAATTAGGTTCTGAGAAGTAACATGAGTGGACAATGCTGGATATTTTCTTTAGATAAATAGATAAATATTTAGATAAATATCTTCACCTTTCTCCATATTGCTCTGGGCTGAAAGAGGTTGACATTTATGAATTGCATCAACCAACCTCTTGTTTTCTGGCTTTTAGTTGGGTTCAGCCAAAGGGAAGCACCAACAGAAATTTGAAGGATGGGAAGAAAGAGATTAGAATATTCTTTGGGCTTCCTTTCTGCTGAGGTAAATGTTGGCAGTGGCTATCTTTTTCTATCAAAAGCCACAGTCCTATTGGGGTGCCTGGGTGGCTCAGTTGGTTAAGCGTCCGACTTCAGCTCAGGTCATGATCTCACAGTCCGTGAGCTCGAGCCCCGTGTTGGGCTCTGGACTGACGGCTCAGAGCCTGGAGCCTGCTTCGGATTCTGTGTCTCCCTCTCTCTCTGCCCCTCTCCCGCTCATGCTCTGTCTCTCTGTCTCTCAAAAATAAATAAACATTAAAAAAAAAAATAAAAGCCACACTCCTATTGGGTCACCCTTTCCTGCAGCAACTGGTCTTTCTGGGTTCTGATAACCAATCCATCTACTTACCTTTTCAGGCCTGAGGAGACTAGTGGCTTCCCACTGTGGTTCTCTCTTCCTTATTGGTTTCACCTAACA
Source organism: Panthera uncia (assembly GCF_023721935.1). Taxonomy (NCBI): domain Eukaryota; kingdom Metazoa; phylum Chordata; class Mammalia; order Carnivora; family Felidae; genus Panthera; species Panthera uncia. Next base: position 21,117,788 of record NW_026057580.1, read on the forward strand.
TTGCCCAAATTGTCATAAATATTACTGGGATTTTTAAAAATGACCTTGCTATTTTTCTTTTGATTACCTGTTGATAGTGTGCCATATACTTCTTGCCATCCCTGACAATACAAAATGGAAAGACCTAAAAGACATCTTGAATCAAAGCAGCAAAAGAGCTATGTAATGCTTTATTTATTTATTTATTTATTTATTTATTTATTTAGTAAAACTCGGGTTAGGGAGAATGTGTCTTCATATTTTCTTAGATATTGTACAGTTGACCCTTGAATAACATGGGTTTGAACTGTGTAGGTCTACTTATATGTGGATTTTTTTGGATGAATACAGTACAAGAGATAATTGCCAAAGAGAACTGTGACTTAAAAAAAAAAAAGATGATTTCTCTGTAAATAACTGGGTGAAGGTAGTCCAGAACTGAGATGGGCTCTATTGCCTGACACACCCAGGGAGACAGTTTCCTTCTAGACCACGAGCCCCTCACCTTTATGGTATGGCCTTGCCCTTAGTCAGTGGATGCATCCACTTTCCAGCAATAGGTTGGAGAAGGAGAAGGAGCAGAGAACCTACACCAGGGAAAGTTCCTGGAACCTGCCACATAGCCCATCTGTTTATATCCCTGCTTGTCATACCTAGCTGTAAGTAGCCTGGGAAATACAGTTTTTATTTCTGACAGCCATATACTCAAAATTCTAATACTATTTAAGAAGAAGAGAATTGATATTAGAAGTAATTAGCAGTCTTTGTCACATATATGCACTTGAAATAACTCAGGAAGAATATTGAGAAACTAAAAGCTTATGTGGTTCCCTGGGGAGAGGGTTGGGAGGTAAGAATGGGGCCAATGAAGAATAAGAGTGACAGGAAGAGTTTTTACTATGTATCTTGTATATTTTGATTTGTGAACCGTGTATGTGTGTATTTTCTATTTATAAACTTACATAGATTAATTAAAATTCCTCTCTAAAGATAAGCAAATAAAAGAAGAAAAATAAAAAATAAACAATGTCTAGTCAGTGTACTTTGGTAAGTACAAAGGAACCATGGACTCCAGTGGACAAATGGCCCCTAGGAATTAGAATGGCTTAATTCGTTTTCTATTGCTTTGTAACAAAAAATAAACTTAGTTCAAAATAAAAAATTTACTATCTCACTGTTTCTGTGTGTCAGAGTATGGCATGTTTTTACTGGGTTCTCTGTTCAGGGTATCCTAAGTCTGTAATCAAGATGTTGGATGGCTGTATTATCATCAGGAAGTTCACCTAGGGAAAAATCCACTTCCAAGCTTATTTAGATTGTTAGCAGAGTTTATTTCCTTGAAGTTGTTAGCTTCTCTGGTCCTAGCCACATGTCCTCCTCCATCTCAGCAACATACCTTTGTCAAATCTTCCTCATGTTGCTTTGGCCATGTGACCAGCCAGAGAAAACTCTTTGCTCTTAAATGGCTCATGTGATTAGGTTAGGCACACCCAAATCATTTTTCTTTCTTAAAGTCAACTGCGCCAATATAGACCTATAAAATAGAATAGAGGTCTCAGAAATAAACCCTCATGTATGTGGACACATGATTTCCCCCAAGACCACCCAATAGGGAAAAGGCAACCACTCCAATAAATAGTGCTAGGAAAACTTTCCACATGCAAAAGAATGAAATTGGACCCTTCTCTTCCACCATATACAAACATTAACTCAAAATGGGTTAAAGGTGTAAATGTAAGACCCCAAATTATGGGACTCCTAGAACACAGGAAAAACTTAATGCCATTGGATTTGGCAATGATTTCTTAGATATGATACCAAAAGTATGGGCAGCAAAAGCCATACACACACACACACACACACACACACACACATACACACACACACACACACACACATTACTATACAAAGCTTAAAAACTGCAATGTGTCACCTCTGGGATGCAGCAAAGGCGGTCATAAGAGGAAAGTATATAGCAATCCAGGCTTTTCTAAAGAAGGAAGAAAGGTCTCAGATACACAACTGAGCCTTATACCTTAAAGAGCTGGAAAAAGAACAGCAAATAAAACCCCAAACCAGCAGAAGACAGGAAATAAGATTAGAGCAGAAATCAATGCTATTGAAACCAAAAAAACCAGAACAGATCAATGGAACCAGAACCTGGTTCTTTGAAAGAATTAACAAAATTGATAAACCCCTAAGCAGTTTGATCAAAAAGAAAAAGGAAATGACCCAAATACATAAAATCAAGAATGAAAGAGAAGAGATCACAACCAATACAGCAGAAATAAAAACAATAATAAGAGAATATTATGAGCAATTACATGCCAATAAAATGGGCAATCTTGAAGAAATGGACAAATTCCTAGAAACATATAAACTACCAAAACTGAAACAGGAAGAAATACAAAACTTGAACAGACCCATAACTGGTAAAGAAATCGAATTAAAGTAATAAAAAATCTTCCAAAAAACAAGAGTCCAGGGCCAGATGGCTTTCAGGGGAATTCTACCAAACATTTAAAGAAGAGTTAACTCTCATTCTCTTGAATCTGTACCAAAAAATAGAAATGGAAGGAAAACTTCCAAACTCTTTCTATGAAGCCAGCATTACCTTGATTCCAAAACCAGAGACCCCACTAAAAAGGAGAACTATAACCGATTTCCCTGATGAACATGGACGCAAAGAGTCTCAACAAGGTATTAACCAACTGTATCCAACAATACATGAAAAAATTATTCACCACGACTAAGTGGGATTTATACCTGGGATGCAGGGCTGGTTCAATATCCACAAAACAGTCAATGTGATTCATCACATCAGTAAAAGAAAGGACAAGAACCACATGATCCTCCCAATAGATGCAGAGAAAGCATTTGACAAAATACGGCATCCTTTCTTGACAAAAATTTCTCAAGAAAGTAGGAATAGAAGGATCATACCTTGAGAACATAAAAGCCATATATGAAAGATCCAATACTAATATCATCTTCAATGGGAAAAAACTGAGAGCTTTCCCACTAAGATCAGGAACAAGACAGGGATGTCCACTCTCGCCACTGTTACTCAACATAGTATTGGAAGTCTTAGCCTCAGCAATCAGACAACACAAAGAAATAAAAGACATCCAAATTGAGCAGGAGGAGGTCAAACTTTTGTTCTTTGCAGATGACATGATACTCTAGGTGGAAAACCTAAAAGATTCCACCAAAAAACTGCTGGAACTGATCCATGAATTGAGCAGTCACAGGATATAAAATCAATCCACAGAAATTGGTTGCATTCCTATACACCAACAATGAAGCAACAGAAAGAGAAATCAAGGAATTGATTCCATTTACAATTGCACCAAAACCCATAAAATACCCTAGGAATAAATCTAACCAAAGAGGTGAAAAATCCATGCATTGAAAACTATAGAAACCTTATGAAAGAAATTGCAGAAGACACACACAAAAAAATGGAAAAAGATACCATGCTCCTGGATAGAAAGAAAAAATATTGTTAAAATGTCAATACTACCCAAAGCAATCTACATATTCAATGCAATCCCTATCAAAATAACACCAGCATTCTTCACAGAGCTAGAACAAACAATCCTAAAATTTGTACGAAACCAGAAAAGACCCTGAATAGCCAAAGCAATCTTGAAAAAGAAAACCAAAGCAGGAGGCATCATAATCCCAGATTTCAAACTGTATTCCAAAACTGTAATCATCAAGACGGTATGCTACTGGTACAAAAACAGACACTCAGATCAATGGGACAGGACAGAGAACCCAGAAATGGACCCACAAATGGATGGCCAACTAATCTTTGACAAAGCAGGAAAGAATATTTAATGGAATAAAGATGGTCTCTTCAGCAAGTGGTGCTGCTGGGAAAACTGGACAGCGTCATGTAGAAAAATGAACCTGGACCACTTTCTTACACCATACACAAAAATAAACTCAAAATGGGTGAAAGACCTAAACATAAGACAGGAAGCCATCAAAATCCTTGAGGAGAAAGCAGGCAAAACCTCTTTGATCTTGACTGCAGCAACTTCTTACTCAACACGTCTCTGGAAGCAAGGGAAACAAAAGGAAAAATGAACTATTGGGACCTCATCAAAATAAAAAGCTTCTGCACAGCAAAGGAAACAATCAGCAAAACTAAAAGGCAACTGACGGAATGGGAGAATATATTTGCAAACGACATATCAGATAAAGGGTTAGTATCCAACATCTACAAAGAACTTATCAAACTCAACAGCCAAAAAGCAAATAATCCAGGGAAGAAATGGGCAAAAGACACGAATGGACATGTCTCCAAAGAAGACATCCAGATGGCCAACTGACACATGAAAAAATGTTCAACATCCCTCATCATCAGGGAAATACAAATCAAAACCACAATGAGATATCACCTCACACTTGTCAGCATGGCTAACATTAACAACTCAAGCAACAACAGATGTTGGCGAGGATGCGGAGAAGGAGGATCTCTTTTGCATTGCTGATGGGAATGTAAACTGGTGCAGTCACTCTGGAAACAGTATGGAGGTTTCTCAAAAAATTAAAAATAGAACTACCCTATGACCCAGAAATTGCACTACTAGGTATTTATCCAAGTGATACAGGTGTGCTGTTTAGAAGGGACACATGCACCCCAATGTTTATAGCAGCACTATCAACAATAGCCAAAGTATGGAAAGAACCCAAATGTCCATCATTGGATGAATGGGTAAAGAAGAGGTGGTATATATATACAATGGATTATTACTCGGCAATCAAAAAGAATGAAATCTTGCCATTTGCAACTATGTGGATGGAGCTGCAGGGTATTGTGCTAAGTGAAATTAGTCAGAGAAAGGCAAAAATCATATGACTTCACTCCTATGAGGACTTTAAGAGACAAAACAGATGAACATAAGGGAAGGGAAACAAAAAATATAAAAACAGGGAGGAGGACAAAACAGAAGAGATTCATAAATATGGAGAACAAACTGAGGGTTACTGGAGGGGTTGTGGGAGGGGGGATGGGCTAAATGGGTAAGGGACATTAAGGAATCTACCCCTGAAATCATTGTTGCACCATATGCTAACTAACTTGAATGGAAATTTAAAAAAATAAAAATAAATAACAAATAATAAAAGAAAAAACCTTTGGTGTGTCAAAGGAAAATATCAGTAATGAAAGACAATGTATGGAATGGAAGAAAATATTTGCAAATCTTATATCTGGTGAAGAGTTAATAGCCAGAATAAAAAACTCCTACAACTAAACAGCAAAATAAATAACGTAATTAAACAATGAGCAAAGAACTTGAATGGACATTTCTCTAAAGAGGATATAAAGAGGAGCATATGAAAATATGCTCAACATCACTAACCATTAGAAAAATGCAAATACAAACCACAGTGTAATATCCTCTCACACCCATTTTTACAGTCACTATCAAAAAACCAGAAAATAACAGGGGCACCTGGGTGGCTCAGTTGGTTGAATGTCTGACTCTTGATTTCAGCTCAGGTTATGATCCCATGGTTGTGGGATTGAGCTCCACATCAGGCTCTGCCCTGAGCATGGAGGTTGCTTAAGATTCCCTCTCTCTCTGTCTCTCTCTCTCAATTTGTCTTTTTCTCTCTCACTCTCCCCCTCTCTCCCCCCTCCCCAACTTGAGCACATGCTCTCTTTCTAAAATTAAAAACCAAAAAAAAAAAAAAAAAAAAGTGTTGGTGAGGATGTAGAGTGATTGGAACCCTTGTAAAATGGTGCAGCTGCTATGGAAAATAGTATGGCTGTTTCTCCAAAAATGTAAAGATAAATTTTAAATTAGAACTACCATATAATCCAGCAATCCAACTTCTGTATGTAATGTTTTTTACAACAGTTAAAAAAAAAAAAAGTCAACTGTGCCATATAACCTAATTATGGGAGTGATAGCTCATCATATTCATAGATTCTACCCATACTCCAAAGAAAGGGGTTTATAAGGGTGAATGTTATTTGGGGGTCACCTTAGAATTCTGCCTACTTAATAGTAGGACTTAAGCCACTTTTTTTCAGAGACCTTTCCTGTCTGTATTTTTAATTCACAGCTATAAGTTTTGGAGGGCTTGGATTCTGTTTACTTTAAGAAAGGCAGGATTTCCTTCTTTTGTAATATTCAGTGATGTCTATCTGAGTGTACACCTCTGTTGGTGGAAATTATTGTTTAGAGTGAAATGTCCGCTCATCCATGGTGTTTCCTTCATGTTAGATTGACCCGCTTGTAGCAAACTTGGGTTTGTCTGCTTGAGATGATCATCAAAACTTGTCTGGGAAAACCTTATTTTTAGTGAAGAAATATTTTCTTGAGAGTTAATAGTTTGAACACACAGAGGACATAGGAAGAGGTAAGGAATTGGAAGTATTGTTTTTATCACATTTATTTATTTATTTATTTATTTATTTATTTATTTATTGACTGACTGACTGACTGACTGACAGAGCAAGCGAGTGGAAGAGAGAGTGGGAGAGAGAATCTTAAGCAGGTTCCATGCCCAGCACAGAACCCCATGCGGATCTGACCTGTGAGATCATGACCTGAACTGAAATCAAGAGTCCAATGCTTAACCAACTGAACCACCCAGGTACCCCATTTTTATCACTTTTAACTTTGTCCCAGATCTCAAGGATTAAACAATACTCATGTAAAATCTGAGTTGGAACAATACACTGCCTAAGAAAATATTCTTAAGGGTTAGAAGCTTGAGAGAATGGTGAATACAGTATTTATACAAATAATACACAAACGAAGGCATAACGGCTGGTTTGCAAAGAGAACTTAATATAATCATGGTACATAAAACATAATTTAGCTATAAGAGGTAGACAAACTAAGCAGTTAAAATTTATAACATCTAATATTCTAAAGCGAAGGAAAAATAGTCTTTCGTATATATATTTTTCAATATATAACTTGTACGCAGAGACAGAATATCTCTCTATACCTTCCTCCTCTTAGAACACAAACTTTAGTTTAAGGAGCATGCAAGCTACCCATACTTTTTTCCCATCTCTTTCCTTGGTGTCCTCATTTTTAGAAGTCAAATGACTGACGTTGTTCTTGTGGGAAGAAAGTTTAGTGTATCCTGTTTAATGATTTGCATCATTAACCTGTTAGATGACCCTGAATTTTACTCAGCTTTATGTTCCCAAAATATCACAAGGAGTCTGAAGGGCCATTTTTCTCTGCAAATGAAAGTCCAAAGAGACTGTATCTTGGCTGTCTGCCTGCTCAGCTAGTGAACACCAGAAGAGAATACCTGAGCTAGAAAATAGAAGCAATGCCTCTTTTCCAGACAAGATGCTTTCAATTTTTCAGGTACACTTGGTGATTTGTTGCTGAGAGCAGAACCTAGTTTCAAATCTATTCTTGCCAGGAAACCACTTCAATGTTTCCAAGGAGTACGTTGATTTGGCTTGTCAATGATAGCCTGTACCATTTCGGACCAGCCTTTCACACTGAGTAATGGAAATACACTAACGACCTGTCTTAACTGGTCACAATATTGGATGCTGCTATTGTGAGCTTCTTCTGGCAGAATGGTCTGCCTACATAATAAGGGGCCAGGCTGTATGGTCTGTGGATATGGACATTACAGAATAAATCCTCTTCTATGCTGAGTCCATCTTGGATAACATCAGCTCTCCTTTGGATTAGTCTGAGGGCTCTTTGAGCAATCTGGGGACGGCGGGGACACTGTCTAAACTGATAAGCCCCTTCATGATTTCTTTTCTGCCTTACCCAAGGCTACTCTATAAGAAAGCAATGACTAATTCAGATCAGCCTGGAAAATTTTCCAAAAACTATTCTCTCCCAATTGTTATTTGAACCTCTTATCTGGTTTCCCTGATTTCTGTCCTATTGCTTTTGTATTTGGATGTTTTTCCCTCTCTGCCAGGTCTTTTCTGTTTGTTTGTTTTGTTTTGTTTTTAGTTGTTAGTCTACCAGGTTTTGGGATTGGACGTCTCCCTGAGGTAGTGTTGGGATAAGGAAGCAGAGTCTGAGATCCAGAGCATCTAGGTGTAGGCTTGTCTGGGAGGGGAACCTGACATTTGTGGGGTTTGTTGAGATATTTTTGGTATACTCATGAGAAGTAAGTCTTACATGCACAATAAATACTGCAGAGTTTGGAGGACCATGACCTTAAAGACCATGCAAGGGAAACAAATGTCCATGGCTTTGCAAATTTCTATAGCTGGATAGTAGTGTGGCTAAGAAAGGAAGGGCACATATCTCCTATACTGTATGACATCCCTGTATTTGATCTGTCCCCACTAACCATTAGGTGAAACATTCAGGTGAATATCAGCATTTACTTATAAAGAGTTTATGGAAGAGTTTCAGAATTAATGTTTCTCTGTTTTCTGTACTTTGATATCGGGATGGTACAATGGCTAGGAGCTTGGGCTTTTGTGTCATTCAGACTGGGACTTGATCTTGGCTATGCCACATGTTAGCTTGTAACCTCAGGTGAGTTATTGAATCTTTCTAAGTCCATCAGTGTCCTTGTCTATAAAGAGCACATTATAAGAATCTTATTTATAAAGAGCAAATGAGATGATACATGTGAAACACTTAACCCAGTTCTTGGCATGTAGTAGACATGACACAAGTGATATTATTACAAAGATCAGATGCATAGCACTAGACTAGGAACATCCTTCATATTCAGGATTGCAAAGATCCATAATTTCCAAACTGAAATCAAGACATGTGATTTGGCAAGTACAAACTGATTTGGGGAAAGTAGAGCAGACAATTTGCAACTGGGACTGTCCCAGAAAATGTAGGAGGTTTCGTCATGATTCAGCTAAGGAATACACATCAATGTAGGTAATTATTTTTCTCAGTGATTCTTCTTGGCATGCAAAGTGCTTTTAAAACTCTACTTTGTAAATCCCTTGTGGCCAGTGAAAACCTGATGACCTCTACTGATGTTGTTTCTTATTCTTTTTTTTATTTTTCATTTTCCCCCTCCAATTCCTTATTCTTCTTGTTTTTAACACATTGATTTCATGTAGAAGCATTGGGGTGATAACACTGGGCATGACAAATAGACAAGGAGAATCTTAAGGTAAAAATTGATAAAATTTTAACTTAAAATTTTAAAGAATGTTCTGGGTGGTAAGTGTAACTACTCTGTATGCTGTCTGAAATATGCTTCATGCAATAGAAATGTTCTTGAAACAATTGAGTGTAAGTCGATTTCTGGAAAGACTTCCCTTATTTTTAATCTACAGAAAATCTTTATAGACATTCTACAGTAAATCCTTTTTCCAAGAGACAGGTGTATTAGTTCTACAATGTAATATAAGAAATTGCCCCAACATTAAGCAGCTTAAAACAACATTTATTATCTGACAGTTTATTTGAATCAGGAATCGTGCTGCTTATCTGGGTCCTGTGGTTTAGGTTCTTTCATGAGGCTGCCATCACAGTGTCAGCAGAACTGAAGTCATTTCCATGTTCAATTGGAAATGAATCCACTTCCAAGTTCACATACATGGTCATTCCTTGTTCAAGGTCCTCCCCATAGGGCAGCTTACAATATGCCCCCTTGCTTCATCTAGAGCCAGCAGATAAACGACTTAATCTCAGAAGTGACATTCCATTACTTTTTTGTATTCTATTAGAAGTCACTCACTAGATCCAGCTGTGGCTCCAGGGTAGGGGATTATACAGGGACATGAATACCAGTAGTGTGGCTCATTGGCAACCATCCCAGAGGGCAGGGGACAAAGGTAAAGAATTGCCTTTCTGAATCTGGATTTTTGCATTTCAAGATTATGTGACATATCTCTGTGTAAAGTGGAGCTGAGAACTTACTAATTCATGTCTCATCTATTTGTATCCCTTAAGAAAATCCTTGTGGAGACAACTGGTTTAGTCATCTAGTTATCCTCCCCTTCCTCCATGGTCATTTATAAATTTATGGTTTAAATCAGAAAGTATTCCCCACACCATCATAAAGGGAAGGAAGCAGGAATAAATTTTTTTTTAACTATAAAAAATTTTCAAGATACAGAAAAGTGGGGAAAATAGTGTACTAAACTGCCAGTTGCCCACTATCCAGAAGAAGCATTTATTTTAACATTTCTTGAACACCTCTGCAAATCATTGTACAAAATGTTTCCAGAACATTGTTTTCACTTAATCCTCTGAACAACCTTATGAAACAATATTTTACTTAATAAGATAAGTATTATAGTCGGTGTATGGAGAACTTTAAGACTCAGGTTTGGTAAAAAGAGAAATTGCTCAAGGCTATACAACTGGCAGAGCTAGGATTATTCTGTTTATTTTCTCCATTTTTAAATTAATTTTTGTCATTTATCTTTTTTTCTTAATTTATTTTTTAAGTAAACTCTACCCCCAACAAAGGGCTTAAATTCATGACCCAAATGGCTCTAACCACTGAGTCAGCAAGGCACCTTTCCATCTTTTTTTCTATTCCAATATCACTCCTTCTCCTTTCCCTTTCTTCATGCTATGATTGTCCTGCAATTACATCTTTACACATTACAAGTCCATCAACAATTTTATAATTATTTCATTATGCAATTGTCTTTTAAATAAGATAGAAGAAGAAAAGTCACTAACACAAATACATTTATGCCATGTAGTTACCCTTACTGGTGCTCTTTGTTTCTTAGGAAGATTGGAGTTATTAGGATTTCTTGTATAGCAAGTCTGCTCATGTAGAGCAAGGATTTGAACCTACATCTTCTAACTACAGGTTCAAAACTATTTATATCACACCTCTGGCACAGTTACAACCCTGAACTACTTTACCATAAGGAGCTCAATTTTATCATCCTGGATGTTGATCTGGATAGAATATTTCAACACACTTATGAACACTTTTCACCCTTTATTGCCACAGAAACTTTAATGAGCAGGTGAGTTTTGCTGCTTGCTTGGTTCATTTTGTGTAATATCACACTATGCAGCCAGCAATGAGGCAAGAGAGACGTGGGAATTGAAACCCATGGTGTGAGGGAAGTTCAGTTGCCAAAGATAAGTAGATAATCTAATCAGAAATCTTGTTGTAAGATAAGTAGTGGTGAGTTCTGCTGAAGTCCAGTAGTAAGATTAGGAATTGAGTGATCAGGGCAGAGCAAAGGTGAACCAGTCAAACTAAAATCTACGTAAGTAATCAGCTATGAGCATTCTAATTAAAAAAAAAAAATGTTTGCATTGGTTATCCTTTTATTCATTGCTTGAAGCTATAGGTGGCAGTGTCAGTGTTGCATAATATTTGCCTGAGAAAGCTCTGAATTGGGTATGATCTATTAGGAAAAGGAATCCTTCTTGGAGCCATTTCACTCCTGGTGTGTTAAATTAGCTTTTCTTAACTTTGAATAATGTATGCCAAATGCTATCAGGTTGTGAAAGAGACATGGACATCTTGAGAATCCAGGTGTGATTTTTTAAAAAGAAAACGTAGTGTTTTAAATGTTTAATTCTGTTGGTGTATCTCACAGTATGTCTGTCTTCCTTTGGAGAGAACCCCCGACACCCACCCAAATCTAAGTTTCTTGTCTTTGCAAGTGTGAGACCCATGATCAGCGGGACTTCTGGTCTACTACCCTTTCCACAGCCATCCCCTGTGATTGTTAGAAGACAGGGACTCATTTAAAAAGTACTGGTTTTATAAAATTGATTCACACTTAACACAGGAAACTACTAGGGACAAGTTAGAGAAGAAAGCAAAAACAAAAATCAAAAAACAAAACAAAACACTATCAACTACCTAGAAATAATTATCATTAATATTTGGCAGACATCATCTTATCATCCTATTCATCCCTTTATACATGTGTTTATACATGTATATAGATATAATTCATAAAAATAGGATGCTTCTAAATGCTTTTCAAAAGTAAAAATATTAGATTTATCTTTACTTGAATTTAACAGGAGAAAAGCAAATGGAATTGGTAGAATTGCACAACCTGAGATTAATAATAACTTGTTCATATCAAGCAATTTTATTTACTAAAAGGTAACTTTAAAAATTTTAAAGTTCCTTTTACTTAAAAAAAGAAAAACTACCAAAATGCTTCAATTTAAACACTACCTATGACTTCCTGCTCTGAAGATGAGAAACTTGACATTCTTCTAACCTCATTGCTTTCATGTTTCTGTTAATCCTGTTATTATTTTTACATAATCAAGATTCACAAATTTGTTCTTTCCCATAATTATTCTCACACTGTAGCTTTTTCTTTAATTACCTGCCATTCATTGGTCACAGAACATCTATTTCTAGGTTCTTTATTTTCACTTACTCATTGGTTTGCTGGATTTTGTAGTTGGATGACTTATTCAGAGAATTCCTGAGTACTCAGTTTCATGAACTGTTGCTTATTTGAGAAAGTCTGTTTCTTGTCTTTATGTTTGAAGGACCAAATTGTTGGGCCCCAAATTATCCCTTCCTTCCTCAGAACTTTATAAATAAAGCTCCAACATCTTCTGGCAATAAATGTTGCTGCAGAGAAGTCTGAAGTTAGTCTGATTCTATACTTCCCATTTAGCCTTCATACTTGTAGGAGATTTTCTTTTTCTACATGGATGTCCCTAAAGGTTTTAGTTTAGTTCATGATAAGTCTAGGCATAGGAATATTTAATTCCTTACCAAATTATCCTGGGGAAATTTTTCTAATGGCTTCAGTCTTTATTTTTTGTTATTAAATCTTTCAAGTCTTAAAAAAAATTTTTTTTTAATGTTTAATTTTTGAGAGAGAGACTGAGTGAGAGTGGGGGAGGGGCACAGAGGGAGGGAGACACAGAATCTGAAGCAGGCTCCAGGCTCTGAGCTATCAGCACAAACCGTGAGATCCTGGCCTGAGCTGAAGTTGGATGCTTAACTGACTGAGCCACCCAGACACCCCTAAATCTTTCAGATCTTTTTGTTATGTTCTTGCCTCTTTTCTTTAGGAATACCAATTATTTTTATATCTCTCTTGACTGTATTCCATATCAGTAGTCATTTCTAATAATGTCCATCTTTTTTCATTTCATATAGTATGTATCTTCAAGGCTGTCTTTTATATTCTTAACTGTTTTCAGTCATACATATTTTACTTCTGGTCACTGTGATGTGGTCATTATCTATGAAAAGATTTGGTGACACCCACCGTGCCCCTCCCCCCCAAGACTTGCCTTTTTGCACTTTGAACATCAGGATCATGGACTTAACTAGTTTTTGCCTTGCTCATTTTCTTTCTTCCTTAGCTTGAAGATCCTTGCTCCACTTTTGGAATGGGTCATTCCATCTCTTAACCTCTTCAAGGGTGGGAGGAAATTTAGAATGGTGTTTTTATAATCTGCTACTGATTTCTCAGAAACTTAAAAGGAAGAATGGGAAAAGTTGCAAGAGAGTAGATAAAGTGGAAAAGAGGATTACAAGAAGAGGGAAAAGCATGTGAAAAATACTTGGAATAGAAAGATTTTAGGACTCCTGAGGAAATGAGAGAAAGATCATATAGGTCAAGAAACACAAGCGTGAAAGATGGTGGTGTTAGATGAAGTAAAAGAAGCCAGGTTGTATAAGATATATTTTAGGGTTATAGAGTTTGGGTTTTATTCTTAGTATATTGGGTAGTTGGGGAGAAGGGAGAGAGTGGTGGTTCTTAAGGGGCTTTAAATAAGAGAGTACTATACACTAATATGTTTTTAAAAGGCTAGCTATAGTTGTAGTGTGGACAATAGGGTGGACAATTTGGGTAGAATGAAGAGTAGAAGATAGAAGATCACTTAAGAAATCCTTATACCTACCTGTTAGAGAAGGGAGTAGACTAGGGGAAACTTTAAAAATAGAAGGAAGAAATATAATTTTTTTTAATGTTTATTTATTTTTGGGACAGAGAGAGACAGAGCATGAACGGGGGAGGGGCAGAGAGAGAGGGAGACACAGAATCGGAAGCAGGCTCCAGGCTCTGAGCCATCAGCCCAGAGCCCGACGCGGCGCTCGAACTCACGAACCGCGAGATCGTGACCTGAGCCGAAGTCGGACACTCAACCGACTGAGCCACCCAGGCGCCCCAGAAATATAATTTTTTTAAATGAAGGGAACCAGATGGATTAAATACACTTTTTCATCCAGAACATCAGTAAGTAAATTTAAACAAATTGTGGTATTTCAATACAATGGAGAACTACTTGGCAATAAAAGGAGTGACCTATGAATACATGTAATAACTTAGAGGACTCTCAAAATAATTACTGTGTAAGAAAAAAGCTTGAAAAAAAGCTCATGCTGTATGATTCTATTTATATTAAATTCTAGAAAAGCAAACTAAGCTATGGTGACAGCATACCAATGACTGCCTCAGGATGAGAGTGTGGGGTGGTGGAGGGGATGGTCTAGAGGGATTACAAGGGGGAAATTAGGAAACTTTTGAGGGTAATGGATATGTTTATTATCTTGATTGTGGTGATAGCATAACACTTAGCAAATATTACACTTTAATCATGTGTAGTTCAGTTATGTCATTTACACATCAATAAGGCTGTTGTAAAAAGTTTTGAAATCTGTCTCTGAGGTAAGTTAATGGTATTTGGTGAAGAGAATAAGGGAGAATGAAACAAGATAAGTATCAGGTTTCTGAAATGAGCCATTTTCTCTGAAGATATTTAAAGCCATGACAATGGGTGAGAATAAAAAGAAATTTTAGGGCTGAGGGTAAAGGAAAACTGACATTCATAGGTTTTGTGGAAGAGGAGCTGGCTTCTTATTTGTGTAGATGCACCATGGTTTATTAAACTCTTCTTGATGGAGAACGTTTTTATTTCTAATACTCTATATTTACAAACAAGTATTGCAAAGAATAACCTTATATTTGTGTCATTTTAGCAGTGTGTGTATGTGTGATTTGGAAGTATATATAATCTGTAGGGTAAATTCTTTTTTTGTTTTTTGATTTTTTCCTGTTTTTATTACTATACTTTTTATTTATTTTTAAAAAATTAAATCCAAGTTAGTTACCATGTAGTGTAATAATGATTTCAAGAATAGAATTCAGTGATGCATCACTTACATAATAACACCCAGTGTTCATCCGAAAAAGTGCCTCCTTAATTCCCATCACCCATTTAACCCATTCCCTCACTTAATATCCCAACAGCAACCCTCTATTTTTTCCTTATATTTAAGACTCTCTTGTGGTTTGCCTCCCTCTCTGTTTTTATCTTACTTTTGCTTCTCTTCCACTATGTTCATTTGTTTTGTTTCTTAAATTCTATATATGAGTGAAATCATATATTTGTCTTTCTCTGACTTATTTAGCTTGGTATAACACCCTCTAGTTCCATCCATGTTGTTGCAAATGACAAGATTTCATTCTTTTTGATTGCTGAGTAGTATTCCTTGTATACATATACCACATCTTCTTTATCCATTCATCAGTTGATGGACATTTGGGCTCTTTCCATACTTTGGCTACTGTCCATAGCACTGCTATAAACATTGGGGTACATGTGCCCCTTCTAATCAGCATTTTTGTTTCCTTTGGATAAATACCTAGTAGTGTAATTGCTGGGTCATAGGGTAGTTCTATTTTTAAGTTTTTGAGGAACTTCCATGATGTTTTCCAGAGTGGCTGCACCAGTTTGCATTCCCACCAGCAGTGCAAAAGGGTTCCTCTTTCTCCATATCCTCGCCAACATCTGTTTTTGCCTGAGTTGTTAATGTTAGTCATTTTGACAGGTATGAGGTGGTATCTTGTTGTGGTTTTGATTTGTATTTCCCTGATGATGAGTGATGTTGAACATCTTTTCATGTGTCTGTTAGCCATCTGGATGTCTTCTTTGGAAAAGCGTCTATTAATATCTTTTGCCCATTTCTTCACTAGATTTTTTTTTTTTTAGGTGTTGAGTTTGATAAGTTCTTTATAGATTTTGGATACTAGCCTTTTATCTAATGTCATTTGCAAATATCTTTTCCCATTCTGTCAGTTGCCTTTTAGTTTTGCTGATTGTTTACTTTGCTGTGCAGAAGATTTTTATCCTGATGACGTCCCAATAATTCATTTTTGCTTTTGATTCCCTTGCCTCTGGAAACGTGTCAAGTAAGAAGTTGCTGTGACTGAGGTTAAGGAGGTTGCCGGCTTTATCCTCTAGGGTTTTGATGGCTTCCTGTCTTATGTTTAGGTCTTTCGTCCATTTTGAGCTTATTTTTGTGTATGGTGTAAGAAAGTGGTCCAAGGACATTCTTCTGCATGTCACTGTCCAGTTTACCCAACACCATTTGCTGAAGAGAATTTTTTTTTCCATTGGATATTCTTTCTGCTTTGTCAAAGATTAGTTGGCTATACATTTGTGGGTCCATTTCTGGGTTCTCTATTGTGTTCCATTGATCTGAGTGTCTGTTTTTGTGCCAGTAGCATACTGTCTTGATGATTACAGCTTTGTAATACAGCTTGAAGTCTGGGATTGTGATGCCTCCTGCTTTGGTTTTCTTTTTCAACATTACTTTGGCTATTTGGGGTCTTTTCTGGTTCCATACATATTTTAAGATTGTTCTGGCTCTGTGAAGAATGTTGGTGTTATTTTGACAGGGATTGCATTGAATATGTAGATTGCTTTGGATAGTATTGACATTTTTAGCAATACTTGTTCTTCTAATCCATAAACATGGAATGTTTTTCTGTGTTTTGGGTCTTCTTCAATTTCTTTCATAAGCTTTCTATAGTTTTCAATGTATAGATTATTCACCTCTTTGGTTCAGTGTATTCCTAGGTATTTTTATGGTTTTTGGTGCAATTGTAAATGGGATTGATTCTTTGATTTCTCTTCCTGCTGCTTCATTATTGGTGTATAGAAATGCAACTGCTTTCTGAACATTGATTTTATATCCTGTGACTTTGCTGAATTTATGTATCAGTTCTAGCAGTTTTTTGGTGGACTCTTTTGGGTTTTCCACATAGAGTATCTTGTCATCTGCAAAAAGTGGACAGTTTGACTTCCTCCTTGCTGATTTGGATGCCTTTTATTTCTTTGTGTTGTCTGATTGCCAAGACTAGACTTCCAATGCTATGTTGAATAACAATGGTGTAGTGGACATCCCTGTTGTGTTCCTGACCTTAAGGGGAAAGCTCTCAGTTTTTCTGCATTGAGGAAGATATTAGCTGTGAGTCTTTTATATGTGACCTTCATGATCTTGAGGTATGTTCCTTCTATCCCTACTTACTTGAGGGTTGTTATCAGGAAAGGATGCTTTATTTTGCCAAATGCTTTTTCTGCATCTCTTGACAGGATCACGTGGTGCTTATTCTTTCTTTTATTAATGTGATATACCACATTGATTGATTTGAGGATATTGAACCAACCCTGCATCCCAGGAGTAAATTTCACTTGAATGTGGTGAATAATACTTTTAATGTATTGTTGGATCTGGTTTTCTAGTATCTTGTTGAGAATTTTTGCATCCACAGTCATTAGGGAAATTGGTCTGTAGTTCTCCTTTTCAGTGAGGGTCTTTGCTTTTGGAACCAAGTTAATGCTGGCCTCAAAGAATGAGTTTGGAAGTTTTCCTTCCATTTCTATTTTTTGGAACAGCTTCAAGAGAATGGTGTTAACTCTTATTTAAATGTTTGATAGAATTCCCCTGGAAAGCCAGCCACCCTGGACTCTTGTTTTTTGGGGGAGATTTTTGATTACTAATTCGATTTCTTTCCTAGTTATGGGTCTGTTCAAATTGTCTATTTTTTCGTGTTTCAGTTTTGGTGGTTTATACGTTTTTCCATTTCTTCCAGATTGCCCAATTTATTGGCATGTAATTGCTCATAATATTCTCTTATTATTGTTTGTATTTCTCCAGTGTTTATTGTGGTTTCTCCTCTTTTAGTCATGATTTTATTTATTTGGGTCCTTTACATTTTGATCAGTCTGTCTAGGAGTTTATCATTTTTGTTAACTCTTTCAAAGAACCATCTCCTGGTTTCATTGATCTGTTAGAGTGGCTTTTTGATTTTGAGATCATTGATTTCTACTCTAATCTTTATTATTTACCTTCTTCTGGTTTTGGGCTTTATTTGCTGTTTTTTCCCCCCAGCTCTTTTAGGTGTAAAGTTAGGTTGTGTATCTGAGACCTTTCTTCCTTCTTTAGGAATGCCTGGATGGCTATATACTTTCCTCTTATGACCACCTTTGCTGCTCTCAGAGGTTTTGGGCTATCGTGTTTTCATTTTCAGTGGCTTCCATGTACTTTTTATTTCCTCTTTAATTTCTCGGTTTACCCATTCATTCTTTAGATGTTTTTAACCCCCAAGTATTCATGGTCTTTGCAATTTTTTCTTGTGGTTGATTGCGAGTTTCATAGTGTTGTAGTCTGAAAATATGCAAGGTATGATCTCAATCTTTTTGTACTTGTTGAGCGCTGATTCGTGACCCAGTATGTGATCCATTCTGGAGAATGTTCCATGTGCGCTCGGGAAGAATGTTTATTCCTCTGCTTTAGGATGAAATGTTCTGAATATATCTTTTAAGTCCGTCCAGTCCAGTGTGTCATTCAAAGCCATTGTTTCTCTGTTGATTTTCTGCTTAGATGATCTGTCCATTGCTGTAAGTGGGGTGTTGGAGTCCCCTACTATTATGGTATTCTTGTCAATGAGTCTCAATTTCATCTTAACTATTCCAGACCTTCCCTTTGCCTGAAATACTCTTTATTTTGAGTTTATTTTGCTGGCTTCTTACTATAACAGCAGATGTAAAGGTTCAAAGGTGATAGCTTGCTTGACCTGCTTAAGAAAGAACAAAATGAGGGGAGCATGGGTGGCTCAGTTGGTGAAGCATCTGACTTTGGCTCAGGTCATGATCTTGTGTTTCATGAGTTTGAGCCATATATCAGGTTCTCTACTGTCTGCATAGAGCCTGCTTCAGATACTCTGGCTCCCTCTCTCTCTCCCCCTCCCCAACACTCACTCACACACACACACACACACACACACACACACACACTCTGAAAAATAAATAAACATAGAATTAATGTTTGTTTATTTTAGAGAGAGAGAACACGAACAGGGGAAGAGCAAAGAGAGAGGGAGACGCAGAATCTGAAGTGGGCTCCAGGCTCTGAGCTGTCAGCACAGAGACCAACACGGGGCTCAAATTCACAAGCCTTGAGATCATGACCTGAGCTAAAGTTGGCCAGTTAACCAACTGAGCCACCCAGGTGCCCCAAAAATAAACATTAAAAAAAAAAAAAGAGAGAGCAAAATGACCACTGTGGCTGGAGCCAGGGTAAGCAATAGGAATAAAGGAAAAATAAAGCATGAGCAATGGTCAGAAGCAATGTTGGGTGGGGCTTATCAGCTATGGTAAGGACTTTGAATTTCATTCTAGATCAGAACAGAACACACAAGAGATTTTAAGCAGAGGAATGACACAATCTGACATATTTATAATGAATTGCTCTTTGTGTGAGTGATGCAATACAGAGATTTAGAGTGGGAGTAGGGAGATCAAGTAGTCCAAATGAGAGATGAGGGTATCTTGAATGAAAGGGATGGTTTCTTATATTAATTTTATCAGATTGTCCATAAAAATTCATTATCCACCTTTTCCATACTTATGATATTATAGTAAGGCCCAGGGCTGTCTTGCTTCACCCTCTTTCCCAGGATCCTTTGTAGTTAAGTGTGGCCATGTGACTCAGTTCTCCTCAGTGGAATTGGAGAAGATATGTATGTGGAGAAGATACCTCTGGGCTGAGGTCTTCAGACAGTCAGCATGCCTTCTTTAGGCTCTTTCTGTCTTTCCCACAAATAAGTTTTAAGCCTGAGATGAGGGCAAAGTACTAGGAGATGCTAAAGAAATAAATTGGAAGGAACTGGGTTTCTGAATGACCACATGAAGCATATTTTCCTGCCAACCTGCTATGCTGAACCCAGGTTGTAATGTGAGAAATAAACCCCTGAATTATTGCTGGGTCTCTGTTGGTTCTTTAGCTTTTACCTCTGCTAATACATTTACGAAGTTATTTAATCTCTTTGAGTCTCATTTTCCTCATCTGTAAAGTGGGAATAATATTGATACATCCCTTGTAAGACTGTGGTGATAAATACATGAGAAGTCCAAGTAAAGTACTAATGCAATACCCTTCTCATGGTAATCTTTTAATAAGTGTTTTCTACTAGAATCAGTGAATAAGATAATTCCATCTTTGGTTTGGATGATGGATATCTGGCTAGTAAAGCAGATGGAGTTGGTGAACTGATAGAAACAGACTTACCATGAGTGGAACCCTAGTATTTATATTTTTAAAAAGTTCTGCAGATAGCACAGGCCAAGTACCTTGGTTTGGGTATACATACTTTATGTTTGCTGTATATGTCATATAGCATCTGTTAGTTAAATGCCTTAACGCCTTCCTTTTGGGGGAAGACCAGTCTAGAATACCCAATATTCCCATAAGATCTAGAAAAAAAAGGAGAAATTAATCATATTCAATGAAGCAAATTTTCTGTGAACATTCATGATAAAAAAAATAAAACCTGCCTGAGAGACTTCCATTTTGGGCTGTATGGTCATCTACATTCTACAAAGACCACTACTGTAAAACAATTCTTATTGCACTTCTGGGCTCCTCAGGAGGTCAGAGAAATCTCTCACAAACCCAACCCAAAGAAACAAATTTGTGAGAGGTGAATTGTAGGCAGACACATGAAGTGAGGCTGCATTAAGTACTAACATCAGCACTGACACCAAACAAAATCTTGGGCTGCATAGAATGGGGGAGATATACTTGAGACTCCTGGATGAAGTCAGAGATCCTAAAGGGACCCAAACTGGTCCCAGGTTAACAGTATCCTTGCATTACTGGCAGAAACAAATGCCAATCATCTCTGGAAGAAAGCATACCTCATTTAATGGCCCAGAATTTCTAGGGATAAAAATCAAATAGGAGCCAATGAATGAAGACTGACAGACAGGAAAACATACCCTCATGAATGAAGAAAGAAACCCCAAAGGCATCAGATACTGCAATTATCATATTCAAAACAAAATTACTGTATAAGGTTTTAAAAAGCTTTATTGAGATATAATTAACATACTGTACAACTTACCCACTTAATCCATTTAAAATGTGAAATTTAATGATTTTTAGTATATTCACAGCTACCTGCAAAGATCAGTAGAGTCAATTTTAAAACGTTTTCATCACCTCAAAAAGAAACTCCATACTCTTTTTTTGTTGTTTTTTAGAAACTCCATAGTCTTTAGCTATCACTGCTATCTCCCATTTCCTTCTCCCCAGCCTTAGGCAACCACTAATCTACTTTACAGTATAGATTTATAGATTTCTTTATTCTGGACTTCCATATGAATGAAATTATATAGTGAGTAGGTGTGTGTGTGTGTGTGTGTGTGTGTGTGTGTGTGTGTGTGTGACTGCCTTATTTCACTCAGCATAATGTTTTCAAGACTCATCTATGTTGTAACATGTATTAACACTTCATTCCTTTTTATAGCTAAATGATATTCTATACATTTCGTTGAATGAATATATCATGTTTTCTTTATCCATTTGCCCATTGATAGACATTTGAGTTATTTCTATCTCTTGGATATTGCAATAATGCTGCAATAAATATTCATTAACAAATTTCTTTGTGGACATATGTTTTCATTTTTCTCACTATTTACCTAGAGGTAGAATTTCTGGATCATGTGGTAAATCTATGTTTAATCATTTGCGGAACTGCTGGGCTGTTCTCCAAAGTGGCTGCACTATTTTACATTCCCACCAGCAGGGGTAGGAAGGTTCTGATTCCTTCACATCCTTGTCAACACTTGTTATTATCTGACTGATTCTAGCCATCTGATGGGTATGAAGTGGCATTTCATTATGGTTTTGATTTGCATATCCCTAATGATTTCAAGAATCTCTTCATGGGCTTATTTTCCATCTGCATTTTTTTTTTGAAAAAATGTCTATTGAGATCTTTTATGGACTAAATGTGTTTCCTTGCCAAATTTTATATGTTGGAGCCCTAACACTGAGTGTAATGGTATTTGGAGGTAGGACCTTTGGGAAGTAACTAGGTTTAAATAAGGTCATGATGGTGGGGTCCCATGGTGGGATTAGCATTCTTATTAAAAGAAGAAGAAAAATGATCTATTGGGACATCATCAAGATAAAAAACTTCTGCACAGCAAAGGAAACAATCAGCAAAACTAAAAGACAACTGAGAGAATGGGAGAAGATATTTTAAAATCACATATCTAATAAATGGTTCATATCCAAAATCTATAAAGAACTGATCAAACTCAACACCCAAAAAACAATCCAGTGAAGAAATGGGAAAAATACATGAATAGACACTTTTCCAAAGAAGACATCCAAATGGCTAACAGACACATGAAAAAATGATCAACATCATTCATCATCAGGGAAATACAAATCAAAACCACAATGAGATATCACCTCATACCTGTCAGAATGGGTAAAATTAACAACTCTGGGAACAGATGTTGGCGAGGATGTGGAGAAAGAGAAACCCCTTTGCCTTGATGGTAGGAATGCAAACAGGTGCAGCCACTCTGGAAAACAGCATGGAGGTTCTTCAAAAATTAAAAACAGAACTAACCTATGACATAGTAATTGCACTAATAGAAGTTTAGCCAAAGAATACAGGTATGCTGTTTCGAAGGGGCACATGCATCCCAATATTTATAGTAGTACTATCGACAATAGCCAAAGTATGGAAAGAGAGCAAACGCCCATCGAGTGATGAATGGATAAAGGAGATGTGGTATGTATATATGGTATGTATATACAGTGGAATATTACTCGGCAATGAAAAATCATGAAATCTTGCCATTTGCAACAACGTGGATGGAACTAGAGGGTATTATGCTAAGCGTAATTAGTCATAGAAAGAAAAATATATAAGTTCACACAGATGTGGAATTTAAGTTACAAAACAGATGAACGTAAGGGAAAGGAAGCAAAAGTAATATAAAAACAGGCAGGGGGAAAACATAAGAGACTCTTAAATACAGAGTACACACTGAGAGTTGCTGGAGGGGTTTTGGTTGGGGGGGGGTGGGCTAAATGGATAAGGGGCAATAAGGTGGACACTTGTTGGGATGAGTGCGGGGTGTTATATGTAGGCGATGAATCACTGGATTCTATTCCTGAAATCATCATTGCACTATATGCTAACTTGGATGTAAATTAAAAATACATACATACATACATATGTACATACATACATAAAAGAGTACATAGACAGAGTACACAGAGACAGAGAGGTTAAGAGACTTGCTAGATATCATACAGCAAACTATCCAATAGATAAATATTACGTTTTATAGATTATAATTTACAAACACTAAGAAAGATTAAAATGAATGCAAACAAACAAAAGAAGAAGAAAGTCTAGCTTTCTCTCTCTCTCTCCATAAGGACAGAGTGAGAAGGCTGTTGTCTACTGGCTAAGGAAGAAGGCCTGCATCAGGAACTGAATCTGCTATCATCTTGATCTTGGACTTTCCAGCCTTCAGAAATATGAGAAATAAATATCTGCTATTTAAACTTCCCAGTCTCTGATATTGTTATGGCAGCGGAGATGACTAATACAAGATCTTGTGTCCATTTTTAATTCGGATATTTATTTTTTATTATTGGGTTGTAAGAGTTCTTTATATATTCCAGATACAAATCCCTTTTCAGATATGTGAATGCCAATACCTTCTCCCATTCTATGGGAGAAATGCCAAATACTTTCTCCCATTCTATGGGTTGTCTTTTCACTTTCTTGATGCCATCCTTTGAAGCACAAAAGCTTTTAATTTTGATAAAGTCCAACATACCTATTTCTTTGATTGCTTGTGCTTTTGGTGTCAAATGTAAGAATCATTTGCCAAATTCAAAGCCATTAAGAATTACCTTTATGTTTTCTTCTAAGGGTTTTAGTTTTCATTCCTTTTTAAGTTGAAGTATAGTTGTCCTACAACGTTATATTAGCTTCAGGTGTCTGACATAGTGATTCAACAGTTCTATACATTATGCTGTGCTCACCATGGTAAGTGTAGTTACATTCTGTCACCATACAACATCATTACAATATTAACTATATTACGTGTATTTTTTATTCTGTAACTTATTTATTTTATAATTGGGAGTTTGTGCCTCTTAATACCTTTCACCTGTTTCACTCCTACCCCCAGCTTCCTCCCCTCTGGCAACAACCAGTTTGCTCTCTGTTATTTCTGGTTTGTTGTCTCTCCATTTGTTTTGTTTCTTAGGTTCCACTTATAAGTGAAATCATATGGTATTTGTTTTTTTACTGTTGGACTTATTTCACTTAGCATAATGCCCTCTAGGTCCATCCATGTTGTCACAAATGGCAAGATATCATCCTTTTTTTTATAGCTGAGTAATATTCCATTGTATTTATATACCCTACATCATCTTTATCCATTTATCTATCAATGGACTTAGGTTGCTTCCATTACTTAGCTATTGTTAATAATGCTGCATTAAACATAAGAGTGGATGTATGTTTTCAAATTAATGTTTTTGTTTGCTTTGTGAAATATCCAGTAGTAGACTTACTGGATCATGTTATTTCTATTCTTAATTTCAAAAAATTTGAATATAGTTGACACACCATAGTTGGTACCTAAGTTTCAAGTGTATAACATAGTGATTCAACAAGTTTATATGTTACAGGTATAGCTACCATCTGTTATCATACAACACTATTACAATACCATTGAGTGTATTCCTTATACATATCTTTTATTCCTGTGACTTATTCCCTAACTCAAATCCTGTACTTACCACTCCCTTTTACCCATTTTGCTTATCTTCACTCCCACCCCAGCAAGGCAACCATCTTTACATTTACAAGTCTGATTCTACTTTCTGTTCATTTGCTTATTCATTTGTTTTGCTTTTTATTTTCCACATGTAAGTGAAATCATGATATTTGTCTTTCTCTGACTTGTTTCATTTAGAATAATACCCTCTAGGTCCACCCATGTTGTCTCAAATGGCAATATTTCATCCTTTTTTATGACTACTATCTCATTGGTTATACATACCCTTTTTTTAAATCTATTCATCTATCAACGGGCATTTGGCTTGCTTCCATCTCTTGACTATTGTAAATAATGCTGAAATAAACATAGGAACACATATATCTTTTTGAATTAGTGTTTTCATTTTTGGAGGGGGGAGCAGATACCCAGTGGAATTAGTGGAACATATCGTATTTTTATCTTTAATTTTTTGAGGACCCCCATAGTGTTTTCCGCAGTGGCTGCACCAGTTTGTATTCCCACCAACAATGCATGAGGGTGCCATTTTCCCACATCCTCACCAATATTTCTAGTCTTTTTGATTCTAGCTATTCCGATAGGCATAAGGTCATATCTCATTTTGGTACTGATTTGTATTTCCCTAATGCTTAATGATGTTGAGTCTGTTTTTATGTGTCTGTTGTCCATCTGTATGCCTTCTTTGGAAAAATGTCTATTCAAGTCCTGTGCCCATTTTTAATTGGATCATTTGTAGGGTGTGTGTGTGTAAGATGTATAGGTTCTTTATATGTTTTGGATATTAACTCCTTATTGGATATATCATTTGTAAATGTCTTCTCCCATGCAGTAGATTGCCTTTTAATTTTGTTAATGGTTTCCTTCACTCTTCAGAAGCTTTTTATTTTGGTGTAATCCCAATAATCTATTTTGCTTTTGTTTCCCTTGCCTTAGGAGATATATCTAGAAAAATGTTGCTACAGCCAATATCAGAGAGATAACTGCCTGTTATTTTCTAGGAGTTTTATGGTTTCAGGTCTCACAGGTCTTTAATCCATTTGGAGTTTATTTTTTTGTTGTGTAAGAAAGTGGTCCAGTTTCATCCTTTTGCAGGTAGCTATGCAGTTTTCACAGTACCACTGATTTGAAGAGACTGTCTTTTCCTTTATAGTCTTGTCTCTATCATAGATTAATTGACATATAAGTTCAGGTTTATTTCTGGCCTTTCTCTTCTGTTACACTGATATATTTGTGTATTTTTGTGCCAGTATAATACTATTTTGATAACTATTGCTTTGTATCTTGAAGTCTGGAATTGTGATACCTTCAGCTTTGTTCTTCTTTCTCAAAATTGCTTTGGCTATTCAGGGTCTTTTGTGGTTCCATATAGATTTCAGTAATATTTGTTCTAGTTCTGTGAAAAATGCTGTTGGTACTTTGATAGAGACTGCTGAATGTGTAGATTGCTTTGGATAGTATGAACATTTTAACAATATTCTTTTAATCCATAAGCATGGTATATCTTTCCATTGTTTGTGTCTTCTTCAGCTTCTTTCATCAGTGTTTTATAGTTCTGAATACAGGTCTTTCACTTTCCTAGTTAAATGTATTCCTAGGTATTTTATTGTTTTTGATGTATGTAAAAGTTTTCCTAATTTCTCTTTCTGCTAGTTGTTGTGTATAAAAACACAACCAATTTATGTGTATTAATTTTGTATCCTGCAACTTGACTGAATTCATTTATTGCTTTGAATAGTTCTTTAGTGGAATCTTTAGGGTTTTCTATGCATAGTATCATGTGATCTACAAAGAGTGATAGTTTTACTCCTTCCTTACCAATTTTTATTGAAAAGCTTTCAGTTTTTCACAATTGAGTATGATGTTATCTGTGGGTTTGTCATATGTGGCCTTTATTTTGTATTGAAGTATGTTTCCTGTAAACCCACTTTGTTCAGTTTTTATCACAAATGAATGTTGAATTTTGTCAAAGGCTTTTTCTGCATCTATTGAGATGATCATATAATTTTATCTTGGTTTTCTTGATTTATGTTTCACGTTGATTTATTTGTGAATATTGAACCATCCTTGAATCTCTGGAATAAATCCCACTTGATCACGTATATGATTCTTTTAATGTATTGCTGAATGCAGTATGTTAGCATTTTGTTAAAGATTTTAACATCCATGTTCATTGTGGATCATCTGTAGTTTCCTTTTTTCTATAGTGTCTTTGTCTGATTTTGATATCAGGGTAATGCTGGCCTGATAGAATGTAGTTGGAAACTTTACTTCCCTTTTTTTTCCTCAAAATTTTTATTTAAATTCCAGTTAGTTAAAATACAGTGTAATATTAGTTTCAAGTGTAGAATTTAGTGATTCATCACTTACATACAACACCCCAGTGCTCATCACAAGTGCCCTCCTTAGTACCTATCTCTTCTATTTTTTTGGAATATTTTGAGAAGTATAGGTGTTGACTCTTTTTTTTTTAAATGTTTATTTATTTTTGAGAGAGACAGAGACAGAATGCGAGTGGGTTAGGGGCAGAGAGAGAGGGGGAGACACAGAAGCAGAAGCAGGCTCCAGGCTCTGAGCTGTCAGCACAGAGCCTGATGCGGGGTTCCAACTCACGAGTTGTGAGATCATGACCTGAGCCGAAGTCAGACACTCAACCAACTGAGCCACCCAGGCGCCCCAACTCTTTTTAAAATATTTGGTAGAAGTCACCTGTGAGTCCATCTGGACCTGGACTTTTGTTTTTTTGGTAGGTTTTTGATTACCGATTTAATTAATTACTAGTAATAAATCTGTTTAGATTTTCTATTTCTTTCTGATTCAGTTTTGGAAGATTACAGGTTTCTGTAAATTTATCAATTTCTTCTATGTTTTCCAACTTGCTGGCATGCCATTTTTCATAATATTCTCTTGTAATCCTGTGTCTCTGTGGTGTCAGTTGTTATTTCTACTTCTTTCATTTCTGATTTTATTTATTTTTGTTATCTCTCTCTTTTTTTCTTGATGAATCTGGCCAAAGTTTTATCAATTTGTTTATCTCTTCAAAGAATCAGATCCTGGTTTCATTGATCTTCTCTATTGATTTTATTTTTTAGTGTCTATGTCATTTTTTTTCTGCTCTGCTCTTCATTATTTTTCCTTTTACTCACTTTGGGCTTTGTTTCTCTTTTTCTAGTTGCTTTAAGTGTGAGGTTAGATTATTTATATGAGCTTTTTCTTGTTTTTTGAGTTAGACCTCTATCACTGTAAATTTCCCTGTTAGAACTACTTTTGCTGTATCCAAAAGATTAGGGACCACTGTGTTTCATTTTCATTTGTCTCCATGTATTTTTTGATTTCTTATTTGATTTTAATGTTGACCCATTGGTTGCTTAGTGGTATGTTGTTTATCCTCCATGTGTTTGTGTGTTTTCCAATTTTTTTCTTGTTTTAGATTTCTAGTTTCATTTTCATTCATTTCATTCACCCATTGTGGTTGGAAAAGATGCATGGTACCATTTCAGTCTTCTTCAATATATTGAGAGTTGTTGCAGCCTAACGTGATCAATCCTGAGAGTTTTTCATGTGTACTTGAAAAGGATATGTATTCTGTTTTTGAATAGACTGTTCTGTATATATCTGTTAAGTCCACCTAGACTGTTGTGTTCAAAAACATTGTCTCCTTATTGATTTTCTGCCTAGATAATCTATCCATTGATATAAATGAGGTGTTAATTTCCCCTACAATTATTATATTACTGTCAATTTCTCCCTTTGTATCTGTTAATATTTGCTTTATGTATTTAGGTGCTCCAATGTTTGGTGCATAGATATTTACAATTGTTACAATTACAATATTTACAATATTCTTGTTGGATTGATCCCTTTATCATTATATATGCCCTTCTTTATCTCTTGTTATAGTTTTCGTTTTTAAAGTGTATCTTGTCTGATTATACACACACACACACACACACACACATTTCTGTCTGCATGTGATGTAATAAAGTGGTCTAGTTTTATTCTTTTGCATGTGGCTGTCCAATTTTCCTAACTCAATTTATTGAGGAGACTGTCTTTTGCCTACAGTATATTCTTGCCTCCTTTGTCATAGATTAATTGACCATTTACACTTAGGCTTATTTGGGGGCTCTATCTTCTGTTCTAATCTATGTATCTGCTTTTGTGCTAGTCCCATACTATTTTGATTACTATAGCTTTGTAGTACATCTTGGAGTCTGGGATTGTGATGCCTCCAACTCCGTTTTTCTTTCTCAAGATTGTTTTGGTTATTTGGGATCTTTGTGGTTCCATATAAATGTTAGTAATATTTGTCCTAATTATGTGAAAAAATACTATTGGTATTTTGACAGAGATTGCATTGAATCTGTAGATTGCCTTGGGTAGTATGGATATTGTAATTTTTTCAATTTTTTATTTAAATTCCAGTTAATATACAGTGTAATACTGGTTTCAGGTGTAGAATTTACTGATTCACCACATACATGAAACACCCAGTGCTTATCACAACCAGGGCCCTCTGTAATGCCCATCACTTATTATTCCATCCCCCTGCCTACCTCCCCTCCAGTGGCCCTCAGCTGAGGGCTGAAGTCATATGGCTTCACTCATATGGGGAATTTAAGACACAGAACAGATGAACATAAGGGAAGCAAAAATAATATAAAAACAGGGAGGGGGACAAAACATAAGAGACTCTTAAATATAGAGAAAAAACAGGGTTAATGGAAGGGTTGTGGGAGGGGGGATGGGCTAAATGGGTAAGGGGCATTAAGGAATCTACTCCTGAAATCATTGTTGCACTATATGGTAACTAATTTGGGTGTAAATTAAAAAAATAAAATTAATAAAAAAAATTATGTTTCCTGCTTTGACTCTCTTGCCTCCCCCAACCCCATGTTCCTCTGTTTTGTTCTTTAAATTCCACATGAGTGAAAT
The DNA here is from genome assembly GCF_023721935.1 of Panthera uncia. Classification (NCBI taxonomy): domain Eukaryota; kingdom Metazoa; phylum Chordata; class Mammalia; order Carnivora; family Felidae; genus Panthera; species Panthera uncia. The sequence goes on from NW_026057580.1 coordinate 21,147,526, forward strand.
CATATGATACTTGTCTTTCTCTGACTTATTTCAATTTGCATAATACACTGTAGCTCCACCCACATTGTTGCAAATAGCAAGATTTCATTCTTTTTACGGCTGAATAATATTCTGTTGTGTACTTATATATACACACACACATATGTCCATTCATCAGTTGATGGACATTTTGGCTTTTAGTATGGACATTTTAACAATAGTGACTCTTCCAATCCATAGGCATGGAAAATCACTCCATTTGTTTGTGTCATCTTCCATTTCCTTCAATGTTTTATAGTTTGCAGAGTACAGGTCTTTCACTTCCTTAAATTTATTCCTAAGTATTTTATTATTTTTGGTGTAATTGTAGATGGAGTTTTTTCCCTTAACTTCTCTTTCTGCTACTTTGCTCTTTGTGTATAGAAATGCAACAGATTTCTGTATATTAATTTTGTATCCTGATAAAAATATTTATATCCTGATAAATTTGTATCCTGATAAAAATCATTTATCATTTTTAATGGTTTTCTGGTGAAGTCTTTAGGGTCTTCCATATACAGTATCATGTTATCTGCAAATAGAGTTTTACTTCTCTGGTACCAATATGGATACCTCTTGTTTCTTTTTCTTGTCTGATTGCTGTGGCAAGGACTTCCAGTACTGTGTTGAAAGTAAGTGGTGACAGTGAACATCCTTGTCTTATTCCTGACCTTGGAGGGAAAACTCCCATTTTTACACAAATGAGTATGATGCTAGCTGTGGGTCTTGATATATCATCCTTATTATGTTGAAGTGTGTTCCCTTTAAACACTTCAAAAGTTTCTCTCGTGAAAAATGTTGAATTTTGTCAAATGCTTTTTTTGCATCTATGGAGATGATTATATGATTTTTACTTTTTGTTAATGTGTGTTGATTGATTTGTGAATATTAAACCATCCTTGCTTCCTTGAAATAAATCCCACTTGATCGTGGTGAATGATCCTTTTAATGTATTGTTGAATGCAGTTTGGTAACATTTTATTGAGGACCTTTGCATCTTTGTTCATCAGGGATATTGGGCCTGTAGTTTTCTTTCTTTTTTTTAGTGTCTTTGGTTTTAATATCAGGATAATGCAGGCCTTCTCAAATGAATTTGAAAGTTTTACTTCCTCTTCTGTTTTTTGGGGAATAGTTTAAAAAGAATAGGTATTAATTCTTCTTTAAATGTTGGTAGGATTCACCTGTGAATCAATCTGATCGTGGCCTTTTGCTTATTGGGAGTTTTTTGATTACTGATTCAATTTTGTTACTGGTAATTGGTCTGTTCAGATCTTCTATTTCTTTCTGATTCACTTTTAAAAAAAAATTTATTGATTTATTTTTGAGAGTGCATGTGCACACAAGTTGGGGAGAGGGAGAGGGAGACAGAGAATCTGAAGCAGGCTCCTGGCTCTGAGCTGTCAGCACAGAGCCTGATGCAGGCTCAAACTCATGAACTGTAAGACCATGACCTGGGCAGAAGTCAGACACTTAACCAACTTAGCCACCCAAGCACCTCCTGATTCACTTTGGAATATTGTGTTTCTAGAAATTCATCCATTTATTCTAGGTTGGTTACTTTGTTGACATATAATTTTTGTTGTGGTCCCTTATACCCCATGCAGGAGTGCCCTGGCCTTCTGGTGGAACTGACTAGAGCACGCCTGGGGGTTCCCAGTAGTTGGCTTGTGGATACTTGTCTCAGATCAGAAACTTCTTGGAGAATTTTTCTTAAGACTGGGAGGATGGTTGGTTCTACCCACTCCAATTATTTGAACTTTTAACTCTCCTGAGGCATTTCAATTAGTGAAATATGATGTACAATTATCTCAGTTCTATAGGTAAGTGAGCTCCATGGAGGCTCCTAAATTGATTGCACTTCTGAGAGTCTCCATTGAGAAGTCTAAAAAGACCCTGTTATTGTCAACCTCATGTTTACTGTGATAGGATCTACAATTACAAGGTATCTGGAAGGTACAATTTCCTGTTTACATTAACTTATAGAGAATGTGAGAAACATTTCCCTGTCCTCTGCTAATGAATTTTTAAAAAGTGTGCTTAGAAGTTGATAAGAGAGTAGGTCTTAAATGTTGTCACTCCAACAAAGAAGTGGTAAAGAGTGATAAAGATGTTACTTAAAACTATAGTGGTAAACACATTGCAATAAATAATTGCATCAAATTGACACATTTTGTGCCTTAAAATTACATAGTTATATGTTAATTATATCTCAATAAAGTATGTGGAGGGAATGTAAATATTCTAAAAATTGACATAGACAAGATTCAGAATATGCTTACTGAACTAAATTTTAGTGAATTTGGTAATTCTTTTGTCAGTTTTGGAGAAGAGACTGGTGAAGAGCGAGATCAGAGTGTCAAGACAAGAACAACAAATCCTGGATTCAAGCTTTGTGTCCCTTCTGACAATGGGAGCTTGAGTAAGTCACTCACCTTGCCTGAACTTCAGTTTCTTCCATAAATGAGTATGTTAAGAACATTTATAAGCACTGATTACGTGTCAGGCACTCATCTGAACACTTTATGAATCTTTAAAGTGAATCAATGTGTAATTGTCATCACTTCCATTTTAAAGGTGAGGAAATTGAGGCATTTGGAGAAGGGTTACCATTCCTAAGGTCACACAATTTCTAAGTGGCTCCCCTAAGATTTGAAACTGAGCACTATGCTTTAACCCTCTCTGACAAGGTCACCTGGTTTGCCTATCCTCCATTCTCCCTTCTGTTCTAAGTCTTGGGAGGATGACAAGTGTGTGGCTTCACAGCAGTGACAAGGGATCAGAGGGTGGGAAATGAGAAAGGCTGGACACCTTCTTCTTCCACTAGCCTATCTGAAGGATAGCCACAGGATACCTTTGTCAAAGGAAATATCTTTTGTCAGGTACAGTTTATCTATTCAGATTCTAGAAACTGCTGTTTTCCCAGCTCTCTCGGGGCCTGCACATGGAAATACCTCTTCACTCTTGCCAGCCTGGCATGCTGCACCATCCTTTGCTGCTAGGATCCTTGCTGATTGCACTTTATAATCTAGAAAGTTGCATACAATGTACTATACCAGAAGTAAGTTCATTTTGTGGTCACCCTATGACCATTTCATGGTCACCCTATGACCATTTCATGATCACAACCACACTGCAGGTTCTGCTTATGTAAAGCCTCCTAGGTGGGACTCTTGGAAGGGAAAACACTGGAGCATGTTGCAAGGGACAGCTCCAGAACTGAAATACTAGAGAAAGTGGAGAGGGTGGCGAATGGCTTTGTCCTTACATGTTCTGACCAGAATTTGTAGAATTTAGGCACTCCAGCTTTCCAAATTTATTTAGCTCCCACACCAAAATGTTTTCATTTACTGAATGCATTGTGAATTGACACAACCTCTTCCTTCTGCCTGGCACACTCCTTTTTGCCTGGAAAACTCCTTAGGATATCGGCATGAATGTTAGTTTCTTGCTCAAGGAAGCCTTTCCTGGAACATGCCTTCAGTTCTGCCACAATAGATCATTATCTTCATTATATGCTCTATTCGATTTTTGGAATATTTCTTCACAACACTTACCAGAGTTTATAATTATGTACTTGGTGATGATTTGACCCATGTCTACTCCCTCACTAGAAAGGGAGCTCTAGGAGGACTGATATTTCCAGAACTTTAGATACCACAAGAAGAGTGGGCAAGTAACTCCAGAATCCAGTTAGAAGGAGAATGAGGGTGCACCAGTTATTTCACTGCAATAGGCTTAAAATAATGATGGTTTTCTTTACTCTTGTTTCATAGTTATCCACACACCTTTTTAATTACATATCTCACCAGGCATGGGACATGTGTGTTAGAAATTGATGTCTTTTGACTTAGCCATTGCTTTTAATCTTCATCTTTCTCTTCTCCACCAAAAGTAATATTTCGAAGTTGATGAAGGTTCTTTCTGTGACTCACCTTTGTCCTACTATCTCTGTATATTGATATCATATCTGAATTTAGAATCATAAACCATTGGCTGATCTATTTCCTAATTTATTTGGACCTAAAATTTGGTACCATCTTTATTTTTTTATAGTATATTTTTATTTGGCTTCAAATTTTTCCATTTAGGTTGCACACTTGGATGAAATCCTTATTCAGATATAAGTTGCTTATTTAAATCAGCTGATATCCCATAAATGGAATAAAAAAACACTTATAAATAATAAAAATAGCATTTCTAAGTTTAGCAACAGGTTTATTATTGAATTCTGCAGGGAACTGACTGAACTCACCCCAAATACCATCCTTTTATGACCAATTTGTGTGGACAGTTATAAATAGTACAGCGAACTGTGTCTACAAGGCTAAAAGCCAAAAATCTTGAGTGTCATAAAAGGACTGTTGTTCTTTGTAAATAGACAATTATTAAATGGCATTTCTGAAACTGGATGCTGAGTAAAGTGATTTATCAGTAGACAGCCTAATTAAAAAACAAATTGATTTGATAAAAGTTCTATTCAAAAATGGTTAGGTACTTTATATATTATGTATCTATTTATAGACATAAAAATTACTTCTCTGTAGACTTGGCATTGATAAAACATTTATACTTAAAATTTATTCATTAGAAGAAATTATATACTGTTGAGAATTTTGTCAACAATTTAGTGTAAAAATTGCACTGTCAAAAATTATTCTGTTTAGAAGTTAAATATATACTTGTTTTAAAAACTGTAACAATAAATTTATAATGGTTAAAAAAAGAATAAGAAATGTCCAAAATCTTACTATCTAGAAACAATCAGGGTTAACTTTCCTTCAAAAATATGACTCAGAGTTCTTTCCAAATTATCAAATATAGGGTACATCACCATTTTGAGCTGCTACTGTTGACAACTTCCAATTTTAAGACCAGTTTTTAAAACCAATCTTCCTGGGGCACCTGGGTGGCTCAGTTGGCTAAGCATCTGACTTCAGCTCAGCTCATGATCTTACAGTTGGTGAATTCAAGCCCCACATTGGGCTCTCTGCTCTCAGTGCAGAGCCTGCTGCAGATCCTTGTCTCCCTCCCTCTCTTTACCTCTCCCCCACTCATATATTTTCTCTCTCTCTCTCCCTCTCTCAAAAATAAATAAACATTATAAACAAAACAAAAACCTGCCTTAGCCCAGGTTCCCTATGAAACAGAACTCAAGACAAGCAATAAATGTTTATGTTTCATTTGGAAGGTGCCATCCGAAGGCAGCAAGAGTGAAGGAAAAGATGTATGAAGTAGTGAAGGATGGGAAACAATGCCACATGATGTCGTTTGCTTCATGATGAGACCATAAGAAGTAAAACCTGTTCCTTCGCAGGTACACTTGCCTGATCAAGCAGCATATACCCAGAAAAACTATATAAAGTCACACCTCAGAACAGTCTTTGAAGGGAGGAAAGGAGAAGGAATTTGTCTGCCAGCTCCCCTTCTTCTCCTCTTTTCCAATGGTCAAAGTTTTCCTCACAAGGACGTTTACTCCCTCGCATTCCTTCTCATCAGTCAGCATCTTTGGCAGCCACGTGACAAACCAGATCTGTTCTGCAGTGCAGTTCTCCATTTGAGGGGTCAGAGAGAGCCAGAGACTATAAGTGTGGCTGACTGGCCTCAGCAGGTGGGCTTTTATGGTCTATATAGAGTAGGTCAGCCTTAACAATAGCTAAAGTAAAGAAAGCAACGTGAACCAGTTCTAAAAGACCGGTAAGGTTGGGTGCCTGGGTGGCTCAGTAGGTTAAGCATCTCTACTTCCGCTCAGCTCATGATCTTATGATTTGTGAATTTGAGCCCCATATCGGCTCTCTGCTGTCAGCACAGAACCTGCTTCAGATCCCCTGCCCCCTCCCCACTCCTCCATTCGCTCACTCTCTCTCTCTCTTTCTCAAAAATAAATAATAAAAAACATTTAGAAAAGACAGGTAAGGCTAGGAGAACCTGTGGAAGCAAATAAGATACATACTGAGGAAATATAATTTAGGTTATTTTCCAGTTTTCATTATAATAACTAAGGCTGTAATAAAAAACCATTTTACATAAGACTGTGCACTTATCTGTATATTATCTTGGGAAAAGATGCCCATTGCTGAGCTAAACACTTCTAAATTCCAGGGAATTTTACATATTGCCTTAAGAGAAAAGAACAAGGAAAGGGAGGATATCCAAGGACTTGGGTGGAATCTAGTTTCACAGATTGTCTCTTGGCTTGGCAGCTGGCTAGATTCTGCTGCATGATTTGGAAGAAATACTGAAGCTTTGGAATCACCCCCCTTAGTTTCTCTGTTTTCACTTTTTTTTTCTTATTTATGTACCTGATGTTTAACCTAGAGATGGTTCAACCAGGATGCTCTAGCAGAGAAATGAAGCCACTTTTCATTTAAAAATTCTTCTTTCTTTCTGGGAAGGTGCAGACTGAAGAGGGTTATATGGGGCTGACCAATGGGAGAGGGCCTACGACTCTAGTCAGTCATACCAGCCAGATAATCAGTCCTGGGGTGCGGAGCAATGCTGGGGCAGATGGTGAACTGTCCTGTTCTCCATCCCTGTCCTCCTGCTAACTAGCTTGTGTCTTTGGGCAAGTCACACACTCTGTTTCACTTTCCTACGTCTGTTAAGTAAGAGGACTGAACTAAATTTGACTAATTCTAAGGGACACTTTGGCTTCACGATTTTGGTAAAACACAGAAGTACAAATTAATGAACAAAATATATCTTTTTTGGTGCTGGATTCTTCCACATCATGGAAATACTGTGAAAAACTGTTGTAAATACTAGTTACAGTGGTAAAAAAAAGAAATTAGAAACATTCCCATACGTCCAAAAGTAAAAGAATGTAGATCTTGTATCTCTTCAGGTTGGAATATCATGCAGCCATTAAAAATAGTGTTTTCAGCTGGAAAGATAAACAATAACTTAATGTAGTGGTTACTCTATAGGCCAGAGAGTGTCCTGGTGCTGATGAGAGCAGTTAACAGTGATGATAATGGTCCAGATGGTGGTGGCAGTGGTGAGAATGGTGGTGGATGGCTGGGTGGGTCAAGATGGATTGAGGCTTCTTCACACATAATTCTGTTTTGAGTTCTGTAATTCTATTTAATATTGAAATTTTTAAAAATAATTTTTCCGGACATATTTAACGACATGTTAAAATGTTCATGGTATAATGTTAAGATATTCTAAGAGCACAGTAGAGTTTTTACATATGTGTGTATGTGTATAAAATTATTCCAATTTTGTTTAAAAATGTGTAAAAAATTAGAAAAAAATACTTGGAAGTATTAACAACTACAGATAGCCCCACATAGCCCCCAACTTATAATGGTTTGGCTTATGATTTTTCTTGACTTTACTATAGTGTGAAAGCAAGACACATTCTGTAGAAATGTTACTTGGAATTTTGATCTTTTCACAGGTTAGCTGTATGCAGTATGATACTCTCTTGTGATGCTGGGGAGTGGCAGTGAGCCATAGCTCCCAGTTAGCCCTGTAATCACAAGGGTAAACACTTGATACACTTAAAACCATTCTGTACCCATGAGACATTCTGTTTTTCACTTTTAGCATAGCATCCAATAAATTACATGAGATACTCAACACTATTCTAAAATAAGCTGTGTGTTAGATGGGTGTGGCCCACAGTTGTGGGCCGGTGTAAGTGTTCTGAGCACAACTAAGTCAGACTAAGCTATAATGTTTGGTATGTTGGGTGTATTAAACACATTTTTTTTTACTTAAACCCGCCATAAATTGAAAATATTTTATCAAGATGTAACCCCATTGTAAGTCAAGGAAAATCTGTATTTGGAGGAAATTAGCTTGAAAGTAATATATGTTTTTATTGAAGTACAATTAACATATAGTAACACATTGGTTTCAGGTGTACAGCATGTTGGTCAACTACTCAGTGCTCACTACAATAAATGTAGTTACCATCTGTCACCATACCATGTTATTACAGTAGTATTGACTATATTCCCTATGTTGTACTTTTCATCTTTGTGATGTGTTTCTTTTATAACTGGCAGTTTGTTAATCCTCTTTATCTATTTTTCACCCCCTTCCCAATCCATCTCCTTTCTGGTGATTACCAGTTCTCTGTATTTAAGATTTTGAGGGTTTTTTGTTGTGGTTGTTTCTTCATTTTTTTTTTTTTTTTGTTCCACACATAATGAAATCATATGATATTTGTCTTTCTCTGGCTTATTTCACTTAGCATCATACCCTCCAAATTGTTACAAATGGCAAGATTTCATTTTTTTTATGGATAATATTCCTGTGTGTGTGTACATCACATCTTTATCCATTCACCTATCAATAGACATGGATTGCTTTCATATCTTGGCTATTGTAAATAATGCTGCAATAAACATAAAGGTACATATATCTTTTCAAATTTGTGTTTTCATTTTTTTTGGGGGGGGGGGCAAATAGCCAGTAGTGGAATTGCTGGATTATATTTCTACTTTTACTTTTTTGAGGAAATTCAAACTGTCACATAGTGGCTGCACCAATGTACATTCCCACCGAGAGTTCCCTTTGCCCCACATCCTTGCCAACACTTGTTATTCTTTGTTTTTGGTACTAGTCACTTGGATAGGTGCAAAGTGATAGCTCATTGTGATTTTGCTCTGCATTTCCCTGATGATTAGTCACGTTGAGCATCTTTTCATGTCTGTTGGCCATCTGTATGTCTTCTTCAGAAACAGGTCTTTTCAGGTCCTCTGCCCATTAAAAAATTTTTTTTCATGTTTATTTATTTTTGAGAGATAGAGTGCAAGCAGGAGAGGGCCAGAGAGAGAGGGAGATACAGAATTCGAAGCAGGCTCCAGGGTCTGAACTGTCAACACAGAGCCCAATGTGGGGCTTGAATTCACAAACTGCAAAATCATGACCTGAGCCAAAGTAGGACACTTAACCAACTGAGCCACCTGGGCACCCCAGACCTCTGCCCATTTTTAAATTGGTGTGTGAGTTGTGTGAGTTCTCTATACGGTTTGAATATTAACTCTTTATCGAATATATCATTTGCACATATCTTCTCCAGTTTATTAGGTTGCCTTTTTGTTTAGTCAATGACTTCCTTTGCTGTGCAAAAGCTTTTTATTTTGATGTTGTCCTGTTCCATGAAAGTATTTGCAAAATTACCTTGAAAGGCCAAAGGATCAGTAAGACCAAAGAAAAAGGCTGACAAGTCCAGCTTGATGAGAAATAGCTCATTTAAGGGACTTATGGACAGGTTCCAGGTGGGTGCAAGATAAATAGATCTCTGCCACCCTACCAACCACAAGAACTACTTTTCTAGCCCTAGAGGCCAGGAAATATGTGCCGGTAGACCACCTGGGAGAAAATGTAGTCCTATCTCCAGAGTATGATACTATGACCCAAGTGTGTACTTAAGGGTTATTACATATATGGTCAGACAAAAAGAATGGTGGGGGTTGTGCTCAAGAAGGATTCAGGTCACAGAGCACTTATCAGGAAATATTTGTGCAAAATGGCTTTATTTTATTTCACATACCACACCCCTCAATTCTGGCGCTTAGAATGCCATGCGTGCACCTCTTTCATGATATCCCCTGAGCCATCAGAGTGGCCTCTTTGGGGCAGGTTTTTTGCCAGACGGTTTTTAAGTTGAAGGCATAAGCCACAGCAGTAGTGCAGACAGTAATGGGAAAAGAGATCTATACTGATGACACAACAGAGAATGAGGAATACTTTTTGCCACTGTGTCCCCAGGTTCTAAACCAGCTTGATAACCATTGGCTTAAAGTGAGCATAGGATCATTTCCTTGTAGGGGTGACACACACCATGGTAACCTGGAGTAAGGTAACCTGAAAAAGGGAGCAAATGACATATCTAGCATGAATCTCATTGTAGACCATCCACATATGTCTGTGCCCATTGCAGAGAAAGGTTTCCTTCACCTTTCCTTCACCTAAGGATAAAAGAATAAATGCTTAGTAGTTTGTCTGGGGAGAGCCTCTCCATCTTTTAAGATGATGTTAGTGGCTTCACTCTTGGTCATGAGGACAGAAGAGGTCTGAGGTTCATGAGTGAGAGGAATATAACAGACATGTTTCCTGGGGTGGAGGGGAGCAAAGAATTAGCCTATATATATAAAATTAAAGGTGGTGCAAATGACTACATTAGGTAACCACCTCAGAGTATAGAGATACCTGTCCAGAGTATGTATATATTGGCTGTTTTGTCCCAGGCTCCAGAAGGGTCAACAGAGACCATTTTAGCTGTCTAGGATATTTCTTACACTCTGGCAAGAAATAGCCTATTCATCCTGGGGTGGGGGGTTGCCATTTCAACTCCCATCCAAGTGTCCCCTCCCCCAGGAGGATGGGCTGAGAATTTGTCTCTGGCCTGCTATGAGCTCAGGAACCAGCACTTCAGGCTTTGTTTTCTGGACAACAATAGTCATAGGTGCACTGGTTTTGGTATCTAATTGTGCATAAGGGGTGGTTCCACAGCCTGTCCCAGTCAAGTATAAGAGTATAGCTTCTGGCAAGACTTTCATCCATCCATAAACTGTGGTGTCTGTGGGAGGGCTCTGAATTGCACTTTAAGAAGGCCATTTTTCCCTTCAATTAGCCTGGTAGCCTATGAATTATAGGGCAAATGAAAATGCCAATGTGTGTCCCACTCACAAGCCCTGTCCTGTACATCATGTCTAGTAAAATGTGTTCCCCTGTCACTATCCTTCAGGGATATCAGTACATGACACTCAGTACTACCATGGGGTGAGATAGGTCTATGTGCTGAGATATGAAGAACAGTAAGAAGGGCAGCAGGGTCCTGTGTCCTTTCCCAGATGTTTCCATAATCCAGCTTTCCATAATGATTTCTGTAAAATTCACCAGTTGACCCAAGCCCTTTGGGTCATCCAGGTTGTCAAACCCTTATAGACAGCCCAACTATCTGTGCAGAAGGTAAGGGGCCAAAGTTTAGACATTCATACCATCCATGCAGTCCTCAATTCAGTCCCCTGTCTGCTTTTATCATCTGCAGTCTCAAATCAGGTAGTATCAGTCTGACATTGGATTACTACCACAGTCCAGCGACTAGGATTCCCCTTATTAGAGCCATCTCTATACCAAGAATCTTCAGGAACAGGGTATGTGCATTCCTTCACTTGTGAGGAAGTCTCCATAGGAAGTTCTGGGGGGGGGAATTAAGGATTTTATATTTTACTGGTTCCAAGACAGCATGCAATTCAGCTTCCAGTGGACCATTGGAGAGAACACTCCCTGGCTGTAAGTAAATATGCCATTTTTGCAATGTTGGGGCTTGTGCTATGGCAGATGCTGGTCTTCTGAATATATCATCTATCCATTGCTTTATAGGCAACCCTGTTTGGACAGTTACCAAAACAGTGGCCATTAAGAGCTATACTTGTTGAAAGTCCTTAAATATGCCTAATATTTGTTCAATAGTAGAAAATTGTATCTCTTTTCCCTTCCAATTGTGACCAAAAACCCAGTGAGGTTAACTTTCCATGCTGTTCCTGCCATAATGTCGAAATCAATCCATCTAGTATCACTTAGGTATCATCTAGGTTCATGGGGATACTAGATGAAGTCGTTCCTAAGGCCTATACTTAAACAACTGATGTCTGAGCTTTATCAAAGGCAGCTATTTCTACTACTTCTTCACTTCTACTCAATGCCAGTTCCCCTTTTTACCAGATGGTATAGAGGGTGCAGGCATTGTGCTAGATGTGGGATAAAGGCCTCCAATACTCAGTAGATCTAGGAACTTGAAGTTGCTTCACTGTGTTAGGGATAGGAAATTGTTGGATCTAGTCAATCACAGAGAGTGATAGTTGTCTTACCTGACCAGGTAACCCCTAAAAACTTTACTTCTAGCCCAGGGCCTCGTACTTTCTGTGGATTGATGGCCCATCCTAACTTGTTCAAATGAGAGCAGAGGCCATTCAGATAAGACTATAACAGAGACAAGTCTTCAGAGTTTAGCATCACATCATAAATATAATGAAATCTTTTAACTATGGGTGATGAGTGGGTATAAAGACAAATCATGGGCAATCACATCATGGCACATAGTGGAGCTATCCAAATAAGCTTATGGCAATACCTGGAATGTCCACTGTCAACCACCACAAGTGAAAATGCATTGGTCTAGTGACTCAGGATGCAAAAGAATACTAAAGAAAATGTTGACTAAATCCAAAACCACATGATAAGAACCTACACCACGTACTATTTGTTCAAAGATTTGGGTGATACTAGGGACAGCAGTGTGTATATCAGGAACAAGCTTAATCATTTCTCCAAAATACATGGTCATTCTCTAGGTGCTGTCCAGTTTTTTCACAGGCCATACACAGCTATTGTAGAAACTTTGTGCTGGCCTGATTATTTGTACTTTTTGCTAATTCCTGTATAGTGGCAGTTGTTACCTCAAATCCTCTTGGCAACTGCTATTGCTTTACGTTTACAGCCTGGTGCAAGAGAAGCAGTAACACAGGATCCCAAATTGTATTTCCCCTTAGGATAGCTTTAGTGAACGTAACTCGAAGGTGAAATTCTCCTGAAGAGGTTTGTAACATTTTTCTCAGGAGAATACCCATGTTTCTCAGAAAGATCCCCATGTTTTTCAGGAGAATACTCATATTTCTCAGGAGAATATATTCTCAGGTATTAAGAAAATAAAAACTTCATTAGAGGAAGGTGGGCTTTTATCTTTTCCCAAGTACACTACTGTGTGCTTCACTAATGGTTTTTCCTCTGTCACCATCTGCCAAAGTCCTAGAGTGAGGTTCTGGATTACCATGAATTAGGGTCCCTTCTGCTCCAATATCTACTAAGGCCATAGTTTTTTGCTTATTTATTTACTTATCTTTTTTTCTGTGAACAGTAAATTGTGAGCTCTATGTGGGGCTTCTGGTTGCCCCTCATGGTTCTCACATGGAAGCAACATTGGCCCCACCTCTAGTCTCTTGGACGTGGGGTACCTAGCACTGGTAAGAAACTACCTGTGGCTTAGTTGTTTCCTCTTCTTCTTCTCCTCTTCTTCCTCCTCCCTCTCCCAAGGAAGGCAGTGGCCTGAGCAAAAGTCAGCTCCTTCTATAAAGCCACAAGAACAGCATGTGCTTGGAAGTCTATCTTAGGCCCTAAGATTGTACCTAAGTGTTATTATGTGTGTGGTTAGACAAAAGGAAAGAATGTGAATGAGAGGCTGTGCTTAAGAAGGCTTCAGGTCATAGAGCAGTCATCATGGCAGATTTGTCTGAGATGGTGTTAGTCTGGTTTAATTTCAACAGTTTATTTTTGCTTTCTTTTCCCTTACCTGAGGAGACATATGCATAAATACCTTGCTAAGGCTGAGGTCCAGGATATTACTACCTATGTTTTATTTTAGGAGTTTTATAGTTTCAGGTCTCACATTTAGTTCTTTTTTAAAAAATATGTATTTTTTGTTTTTATTTTGAGAGAGAGAGAGAGGGTGCATGTAGGAGCAGGGGAGGGACAAGGGGAAAGAGAGAGAATCTCAACCAGGCTCCATGCTCAGCACAGAGCCCAGCTCGGGGCTTGATCCCATAACCCTGAGATCATGACCTGAGCTGACATCTAGAGTCAGACCTGCAACCAACTGAGCCACCCAAGAGTCCCTCACACTTAGGTATTCAATCCATTTTGAGTTTATTTTTGTGTGTGGTGTGATAAATTAGTCCAGTTTCACTCTTTTGCTTTAAACATGCAATCTTCATTATTTCCTCCCTTCTATTGGCTTTAGGCTTCGTCCTTCTTTTTCTAGCTCCTTTAGGTGTAATTTTAGACTGTTTATTTGAGATTTTTCTTATTTCTTGAGGTAGACCTGTATCACTACAAACTTTGCGCTTAGAGCTATTTTTGCTGTGTCCCAAAGATTTTGGACTGTCACATTTTGACTTTCATTTGTCTTCATGTATTTTTTTTATTTACTTTTTTATTTTTTTGGTTGACCTATTTATTGTTTAGTAGTATGGTATTTAGTTTTCATGTGTTTGTGTTCTTTCCATATTTTTTTCTGGCAGTAGATTACTTGTTTCATACCACTGGGATCAGAAAAAATACTTGGTGTAGTTTTAATCTTCTTAAATTTATTGAGACTTGTTTTGTGGCCTAACATGTGAGCAGAATGTGCATTCTGTTGTTTTTGGATGGAATGTTCTATATATATCTGTTAAGGTCACCCAGTCTAATGTGCTGTTTCCTTATTGATTTTCTGTTTGGGAGATCTATCTATTGATGTAAGTTAAAGTCCCCTACTATTGTTGTATTGTTGTCAATTTCTTCCTTATGTCTACTAATATTTTCTTTATGTATTTAAGTGCTTCTATGTTGGGTGCATACTTACAATTGTATGCTTTTTTCCCTTCAGCACTTCGACTATATTATGCCACTTCCTTCTGGCCTGCAAAGTGTCTGCTGAAAAAGTTGGCTAATAGCCTAATGAGGTTTCTTTGTATATAACTGTCTTCTCTTGCTACTTTTATTTTTTTATTTAAATTCAAGTTAGTTTACATGTAGTGTAGCCTTGGCTTCAGGAGTAGAACCCAGCGATTTATCTCTTATATATGAGACCCAGTTGCTCATCCTGAAAATTGCCCTCCTTAATGCTTATCAGTACCATTTAACCCATCCCTCCCACCCCCAGAAACACTCAATTTGTTCTTTGTATTTAAGAGTCTCTTATGGTTTGCCTCCCTCTCTGTAACTTATTTTTCCTTCCCTTCCCCTGTGCTCATCTGTTAAGTTTCTCAAATTCCACATATGAGTGAAATCATATGAAATATTTCTCTGACTTATTTCACTTAGCATAATACTCTCTAGTTCCATCCACGTTGTTGCAAATGGGAAGATTCCATTTTTTTATTGGCCAAGTAGTATTCCAGTGTGCGTGGAATACGTATACACACACACACACCACATCTTCTTTATACATTCATCAGTTGATGGATATTTTGACTGTTTTCATAATTTGGCTATTGTTGATAGTACTGCTATAAACATTGGGGGTACACGTGTCCCTTAGAATTAGCATTTTTGTATTCTTTGGTTAAATTCCTAGTGGTGCAATTGCTGGGTTGTAGGGTAGTTCTATTTTTAATTTTTTGAGGAGCCTCCATACTGTTTTCCAGAGTGGCTACACTATACCAGTTTTACATTCCTGCCAACAGTACAAAAGCGTTCCCATTTCTCCACATCCTTACCAACATCTGTTGTTTCCTGAGTTGTTAATTTTAGCCATTCTGACAGGTATGAGATGGTATTTTATTATGGTTTTGATTTGTGTTTCTCTGTTGATGAGTGATTTTGAGCATCTTTTCATATGTCTGTTAGCCATCTGGAAATCTTTGGAAAAGTGCCTATTCATGTATTCTGCCCATTTCTTCACTGGATTATTTGTTTTTTGGGTGCTGAGTTTGGTAAGTTCTTTATAGATTTTAGATACTAACCCTTTATCTGATATGTCATTTGTAAATATCTTCTCTCATTTCATTGGTTGCCTTTTAGTTTTATTGATTGTTTCCTTTGCCGTGCAGGAGCTTTTTATCTTGATGAGGTCCCAATAGTTTATTTTTGCTTCTCTTGTTATTTTTAAAATTCTATCTTTATCATTACATCATACCCTTTTAATTATTATATATCTTAGTGTGTAACTCCTTGGATCATTTTGTTAGGGGTTCTTTTTGATTCCTAGATGTTGATGTCCATTTGTTTCCCCAGGTTAAGGAAGTTTTCAGCTTTGTTTCTTCAAATAAGTTTTATCCCTCATTCTCTTTTCTCCTTTTAGGATCCCTATAATGCAAATGTTAATATGTTTTGATGATATCACTATGTTCCCTTAACCTGTTCTCTTTTTTTTGTTCTTGGTTGCTTTCTATTACTCTGTTTTCTAGATCACTGATCGGTTCTTCTGCATCCTCCACTCTGCTCTTGATTCTGTCTACTGTATTTTTTATTTTAATTACTGAATTCTTCAGCTCTGACTGGTTCTGTTTTTTTAAAAAAATGCCTTTTAATGTTTACTTTATTTCATTTTATTTTATTTTATTTTATTTGAGAGAGAGACAGAGACAGAGTGTGAGTGGGTTAGGGGCAGAGAGGGAGACACAGAATCCAAAGCAGGCTCCAGGCTCTGACCTGTCAGCACAGAGCCCAATGCAGGTCTCGAACTCATGAACTGTGAGATCATGACCTGAGCCAAAGTCAGATGCTTTACCGACTGAGCCACCCAGGTGCCCCTGACTGGTTCTTTTTAATATTTTCTATTATTTGTTGAATTTTTCACTGGGATCATCTACTTTTTTTTCAGTCCACTGAATATTTTTATGACTATTACTTTGAATTCTTTATCAGGCATATTGCTGATCTCCATTTCATTAAGTTTTTACTGTTATTTTGTTCTGTTCTTTCATTTGGAACATATTCCTCTGTTCCTCATTTTGTCTACTTCTCTGTGTTTTTTCTATGCATTAGTTAGGCCAGCCACATCCCCTGGTCTTGAAAGTAGTGGCTTTGTTTAGAAGAGGTCCTATTGTGCCTTGTAGCATAGTATCTCCTGGTCTCCAAAATCAGCTGCTCCCGGAGTGTGTCCTGGGTAGGTTGCATGTGCCCTGCTGTTGTGGCTTTACCTTCAGCCACACCAACTACAGTGATCCTTTTTGCCAGCTATGGGTACACTGGGAACGGTTTGGTCCCTGTGCTGTTGAGAGGATACTCTGAGGCCACCAGAGGCTATCTGGAGGGTGAGGTTAGCAGCATAGATATCTGCCATTAGCCTCTCTGCCACAGCTGCAGAAATACCTAAAGATAGGGCTTGTTCCCTGTACAATCAGATAAGAAGTCAGGCTGCTGAAACTGTAGATGTGCTGATGTGTGAAATTATTTCCTCCTTTCCCGAGGGCAGGAGTCACTTTGGAGTGGTGCTGGTCTCAGCTAGGACTGCCAGCAGTGTGTGGTGGGGCAAGAGACACTTGGGAGGGATGTATGTCTACACAGGTGGGTTGGATGGCATGAGTCCACAGGGCAACTCTGGGGTGAGGCATGTGGTATTAGCAAAGTAGATGGAGAGAGAGTGTTGGCACTGGCTCCTGCAAGTATCCAGAGGGCAAAAGAAATGGTGTTCACCAGAACTTTTATGTCCAGAGAAATCTCCTGAAGATCCCTGTCCCTCCACACTTTCTAAGATTAGTCAATAAATCTTTTCAATGTATATCCCAGGTACTTTTCAAACTGGTACTTCTGTGCTGTGTCTTGGGTCAAGTCATTTTGTATTCTGGCTCTTTAAGGGTGGGACATAATTTCCTATGGCCCTCTCCCTACATCAAGCCCACTGATTTTTAGAGTTCCCAGAGTTATGCCTCATTGATTTTTAAATCTCCCAAAGTTAGGTCCCACTGTTTTTCAAAGCCAGATATTATGGGGTATCATCTTTCCAGTGTGGGTCCCCAGTGTGGGGGATGCCTGGTGTGGGGTCTGATCCTTTCACTTAGTGATTGTGATGCACTGCTGTTTGTGGTTAGTACCACTGGGGGATTAGTTCCCAACCATGTCTCTGCCCTTCCTATTGTTTTTGACATGGCCTCCTCTTTGTAATTAACTGTGGAAGGACTGTTGTGCTAGTCTTCAGGTCATTTTTGGAGTTAGTTTCACACATGTAGTTATTATCTCACTGTGTCTAGAGGACAAAATGAGCTCAGGATCCTCCTACTCTGCCATCTTCCTCCTATATCTGGAAGGAATATTTCTGCTTTTTATTCTTTTCTGCATTATCTAGTTTATCAGCAATGAGTGTCAATAAGCAAAAATATATATTTATACATATGTGTGCGAGTATATGAGAGTGTGTGTATACCATATTTTCTTTATTCATCCATCTATTGATGGACACTTGAGTCATTTCCATGTCTTGGTTCTTGTAAACAATGCTGCAGTAAATATGAGGTGCAGACACCTTTCTGAGTTAGTGTTTTCATTTCCTTCAGGTAAATACCCAAAACTGGGATTGGTAGGTCATATAGTACTTTATTTCTAATTTGGGGAGGAATCTCTATACTGTTTTCCCTAGTGGCTGCACCGATTTACAATCCCACCAAAATGCACAAGGGTTCCCTTTTTTCCACAATCTTCACCAACACTTATTAACTCTTTATGGGAATAGACATTCTAATAGGTGTGAAGTGATACCTCTGTGGTGTTTATTTGCATTTCTCTTATGACTAGTGATGTTGGACACTTTTTCATGTACCTGTTGGCCATCTGTGTGTCTTAGGAAAAGTGTCTATTCAGATCCTTGGCCCATCATTTTTTTAAGTTTTTATTTTAATTCTAGTTAGTTAACATACAGTGTTATTAATTTCAGGTGTGCAATATTATAATTAAACATATCCATATATCATCCAGTGCTTATCATGGCAAGGACACTCCTTAATCCCCATCACCTATTTAACTCATCCCCCTTTCCCCTCTGTTAACCATCAGTTTGTTCTCTATTGTTGAGTCTATTTCTTGATTTGTCTTGCTCTCTCTTTTTCCCTTTGTCCATTTGTTTTGTTTCTGAAATTCCACATATGAGTGAAATCATATGGTATTTGTCTTCCTCTGACTGGCTTATTTCATTTAGCATTATACCCTCTAGCTTCATCCATGTCATTGCAAATGGCAAGATTTCATTCTTTTTTATAGCTGAATGATATTCCATTGTGAATACATATACATGCACACATACACACATGTATATATATATACACACACATTGTATATGTACAAATGTACACAAATATATATGTGTGTGTATGTATATATATCACATGATCTTCATCCATCATCAATTGATGGACCTTTGGGAGGCTTCCACTTCTTAGCTACTGTAACTTATGCTGCTATAAACACAGGGATGCATGTGTCCCTTTGAATTAGTGTTTTGTATTCTTTGGGTAAATACCCAGTAGTGCAATTGGTGGATCATAGTGTAGCTCTATTTTTAAGTTTTCGAGGAACTTCCATACAGTTTTCCAGAGTGGCTACACTACTTCATATTCCCACCAACAGTGTACAAGTGTTCTTTTTTTCTTTTTTTTTTCTTCTTTATTTTTTTAAATGTGAAATTTATTGTCAAATTGGTTTCCATACAACACCCAGTGCTCATCCCAACAAGTGCCCTCCTCAGTGCCCATCTCCCACCCTCCCCTCCCTCCCACCCCCCATCAACCCTCAGTTTGTTCTCAGTTTTTAAGAGTCTCTTATGGTTTGGCTCCCTCCCTCTCTAACCATTTAAAAAAAAATGGGAAAAAAAAAAAGGAAAAAACCTTCCCCTCCCCCAAGGTCTTTCTGTTAAGTTTCTCACGATCCACATAAGAGTGAAAACATATGGTATCTGTCTTTCTCTGTATAGCTTATTTCACTTAGCATAGCACTCTCCAGTTTCATCCACGTTGCTACAAAAGGCCATATTTCATTCTTTCCCATTGCCATGTAGTATTCCATTGTGTATATAAACCACAATTTCTTTATCCATTCATCAGTTGATGGACATTTAGGCTCTTTCCATAATTTGGCTATTGTTGAGAGTGCTGCTATAAACATTGGGGTACAAGTGCCCCGATGTATCAGTACTCCTGTATCCCTTGGGTAAATTCCTAGCAGTGCTATTGCTGGGTCATAGGGTAGGTCTATTTTTAATTTTTTGAGGAACCTCCACACTGTTTTCCAGAGTGGCTGCACCAATTTGCATTCCCATTAACAGTGCAAGAGGTTTCCCATTTATCCACATCCTCTCCAGCATCTGTAGTCTCCTGATTTGTTCATTTTAGCCACTCTGACTGGTGTGAAGTGATATCTCAGTGTGGTTTTGATTTGTATTTCCCTGATGAGGAGCGATGTTGAGCATCTTTTCATGTGCCTGTTGGCCATCTGGATGTCTTCTTTAGAGAAGTGTCTATTCATGTTTTCTGCCCATTTCTTCACTGGTTTATTATTATTATTTTTTTTGGTGTGGAGTTTGGTGAGTTCTTTGTAGATTTTCGATACTAGCCCTTTATCTGATATGTCATTCGCAAATAACTTTCACATTCTATTGGTTGCCTTTTAGTTTTGTTGATTTTTCCTTTGCAGTGCCGAAACTCCTTTTTTCATGAGGTCCCAGTAATTCATTTTTGCTTTTAATTCCCTTGCCTTTAGAGATGTATCAAGTAAGAAATTGCTGCGGCTGAGGTCAGAGAGGTTTTGTCCTGCTTTCTCCTCTAGGGTTTTGATGGTTTCCTGTCTCACATTCAGGTCCTTTATCCATTTTGAGTTTATTTTTGTGAATAGTGTAAGAAGGTGGTCTAGTTTTATTCTTCTGCATGTTGCTGTCCAGTTCTCCCACCACAATTTGTTAAAGACACTATCTTTTTTCCATTGAATATTCTTTCCTGCTTTCAAAGATTAGTTGGCCATAACAAGTGTTCTTTTTTCTCCACATCCTTGCCAACACTTGTTGTTTCTTGTGTTGTTGATTTTAGCTATTCTGACAGGTGTGAGGTAATATCGCATTGCAATTTTGATTTGCATTTCCCTGATGGTACGTGATGATGAGCATATTTTCATGTGTCTGTTGCCCATCATATGTCTTCTTTGGAAAAACATCTGTTCATGTCTCTTCTTTGGAGAAATGTCAGTTCATGTCTTCTGCCCATTTTTAATTGGATTGTTTGTTTTTTGGGTGTTGAGTTTTAGAAATTATATATTTTGGATACTAATCCTTTATTGGATATGCCATTTGTAAATATCTTCTCCCATTCCGTAGGTTGATTTTTAGTTTTGTTGT
The DNA here is from genome assembly GCF_023721935.1 of Panthera uncia. NCBI lineage: Eukaryota > Metazoa > Chordata > Mammalia > Carnivora > Felidae > Panthera > Panthera uncia. Next base: position 21,168,356 of record NW_026057580.1, read on the forward strand.
TTGTTTCCTTTGCTGTGCAGAACCTTTTTATTTTGATAGTTTATTTTATTTGATAGTTTATTTTTGCTTTTGTTTCCCTTGCCTAAGAAGACCTATCTAGAACAAAGTTGCCAAGTCCAATGTCAAAGAAGTTACTACCTGTGTTCCCTTCTAGGATTGTAATGGTTTCAGGCCTCACATTTGGGTCTTTGATCCATTTTCTTTCTTTGGCCTGTTGCTGTCCAGTTTCCCCAACACCGTCTGTTGAAAATACTTTTTCCCGTTGGATATTCTTTCCTGCTTTGTTGAAGATATTGACCATTTAGTTGAAAGTTTATTTCTAGGCTTTCTATTCTGTTCCATTAATCTTTGAGTCTATTTTTGTCTCAGTACCATACTGTTTTGATTTTTACAACTTTGTAATATAATTTGAAGTCCAGAATTGTGGTGCCTCCAGCTTTGCTTTTCTTTTTCAAGATTGCTTTGGCTGGTCGGGGTCTTTTGTGGCTCCATACAAATTTTAGTATTGTTTGTTCTAGTTCTGTGAAAAATGCCGTTAGCATTTTGATAGGAGTTGCATTAAATGTGTAGATTGCTTTGGGTGATATAGATATTTTAACAATATTTGTTTTTCCAATCAGTGAGTATGGAATAACTTTCCATTTCTTTGTGTCATCTTCAATTTCTTTCATCAGTGTTTTACAATTTGCCAAGCATAAGTCTTTTACTTCCTTGATTAGGTTTATTTCTAGGTATCTTATTATTTTTTATGCAATTATAAATCAGATTGTTTTCTTAATTTCTCTTTCTCTACTTCATTTGTAGTGTATAGAAGTGCAACATATTTCTGTACATTGATTTTGTATTTTACAACTTTATTGAATTCATTTATCAGTTCTAGCAGTTTTTTAGTGGAATCTTTTGGATTTTCTATATAGAGTATCATGTCATCTGCAAATAGAAAAGTTTTACTTCTTCCTTACCAATTTGGATGCCTTTTCTTTCTTTTGTTGTCTGCTGCAGCTAGGACTTCCAATACTATGTTGAATAAAAGTGGGGACAGTGGACAAGCCTTATCATGTTCCTGACCCTAGGGGAAAAGCACTCAGTTGTTCCCCATGAACAGTGACGTTAGCTGTGGGTTTTTAAATTTTTTTTTTTAACGTTTTATTTATTTTTGAGACAGAGAGAGACAGAGCATGAACGGGGGAGGGGCAGAGAGAGAGGGAGACACAGAATCGGAAGCAGGCTCCAGGCTCTGAGCCATCAGCCCAGAGCCCGATGCAGGGCTCGAACTCACGGACCGCGAGATCGTGACCTGAGCTGAAGTCGGACGCTTAACTGACTGAGCCACCCAGGCGCCCCTGTGGGTTTTTAATATATTGTCTTCATTATGTTGAGATGTGTTTCCCTCTAAACCTACTTTGTCAAGAGTTTTTATCATAAATGTATGTTGTGCTATGTCACGTGTTTTCTCTGCATCTATTGAAATGATCATGTGATTCTTATCCTTTCTCTTATTGATGTGATCTATCATGTTGATTAATTTGCAAATATTGAAGCACACTTGAAATTCAGGAATAAATCTTACTTGATTGTGGTGAATGATTTTTTAAATGTATAGTTGAATTTGATTTACTAGTATTTTGTTGAGGATTTTTGCATCTCTGTCCATCAGAGATAATGACCTATAGTTCTCTTTTTTAGTGGTGTCTTTATCTTGCTTTGGTATCAGGGCAATGCAGGCCTCATAGAATAAATTTGGAAGTTTTCCTTCCTCTTATACTGTTTGGGATACCTTGAGAAAAATAGGCATTAACTCTTCTTTAAATATTTGGTGGAACTTGCCTGTGAAGCTGTCTGGCCCTGGACTTGTGTTCGTTGGGATTTTGATTGCTGATTCAATTTTTTTGTTGGTTATTGTTCTGTTCACATTTTCTATTTCTTCCTCCTCCAATTTTGGTAGTTTATATGTTTCTAGGAATTTATCTATTTCTTCTAGGTTGCCCAATTGACATAAAGTTTTTCATAATATTCTCTTACAATTGTTTGTATTTATATGGTATTGGTTGTTTTTTTCTCCTCTCCCATTTGTAATTTTATTTATTTGAGTTCTTTATCTTATTGATAAGTCTGTGGAGGTTTATCAGTTTTGTTAATTATTTTTAAGGGACCAGCTCCTGGTTTCATTGATCTGTTCTATTGCTTTTTAAGTTTCTATATTGTTTATTTCTGCTCTTTTATTATTTCCTCCCTTCTGTTGGTTCTAGGTTGTGATGGTTGTTCTCTTTCTGGATCCATTAAATGTAAAGTTAGGTTGTTTATTTCAGATTTTTCTTGCTCCTTGAGGTGACCTGTATTTTTATAAACTTTCCTCTTGGAACCACTTTTGCTGCATCCCAAAGGTTTTTGACCATTGTGTTTTCATTTTCATTTATTTCCATGTACTTTTTAATTTCTTCTTTTATTTCCTGATTGAATCATTCATTGTTTACTAGCATGTTATTTAGCCTCCATGTATTTGTGATGTTTCCAGATATTTTCTTGAAGTTAACTTCTAGTTTCATAGTGCTGTCATCAGAAAAGATGAAAGATATGATTTTAATCTTCTTGAATGTGTTGAGGTTTTTTTTTGTGGACTAATATGTGATCTTCTCTGGAGAATGTTCTTTGTACACTTGAAAAGAATGTATATTCTGTTTTATGATGCAGTGTTCTGAATATATCTGTTAAATTTATTTGTTCCACTGTGTCATTCAAAGTCATTGTTTCCTTGTTGATTTTTGTTTAGATGATCTGTCCATTGATGTAAGTGGAGTGTTAAAACCCCCAAATATTATTATATTATTACTTATTTCCTTTATGCTTGTTAATAACCATTTTATGTATTTGGGTGCTCGTATGTTAGGTGTGTAAATATCTACAATTGTTATATCTTCTTGTTGGATTGTCCCCTTCCTTCTTTGTCTCTAGTTATAGAGCTTGTTTTAAAGTCTGTTTTGTTTGTGGCCAACTAATCTTTGACAAAGCAGGAAAGAATATCCAATGTCTCCTCAACAAATGGTGTTGGGAAAACTGGATGGCAACATGCAAAAGAGTGAAACTGGACACTTTCTTCCACCGTACACAAAAATAAATTCAAAATGGATGAAAGACCTAAATGTGAGACAGGAAATGATCAAAATCCTAGAGGAGAACACAGGCAGAATCCTCTTTGACCTTGGCTGAAGCAACGTCTTACTAGACATGTTGCTGAAGGCAAGGGAAACAAAAGCAAACATGAACTATTGGGATTTCATCAAGATAAAAAGTTTTTGCATAGTGATAGAAACAATCAACAAAACTAAAAGACAGCCTATGGAATGGGAGAAGATATTTGCAAATGACATATCTGATACAGGGTTAGTATCCAAAATCTATAAAGAAATTACCAAATCCCAAAAACAAATAACTCAGTGAAGACATGGGCAGAAAACATGAATAGACACTTTTCCAAAGAAGATATCCAGATGGCTAACAAACATGAAAAGAGGCTCAACATCACTCACCATCAGAGAAATATGAGATACTACCTCACACCTGTAAGAATGGCTAAAATTAACAATACAAGAAACAACAGGTGTTGCTGAGCATGCAGAGAAAGGGGAACCCTCTTGCACTGTTGGTGAGAATGCAAACTGGTACAGCCACTATGGAGAACAGTACGGAGGTTCCTCAAGAAACTAAAAATAGAACCACCCTATGATCTAGCAATTTCAGTATAGGTATTTACCCAAAGGATAAAAAAATACATACTTGAAGGGGTACATGCACCCCAATGTTTATAGCAGCATTATTAATAATAACAAAACTATGGAGAGAACCCAAATGTCCATTGACTGAAGAATGGATAAGGAAGATGTGGGGTGTGTGTGTGTGTACGTATGTATTATATAATATATAATGGAATATTACTCAACCACCAAAAAGAATGAAATCTTGTTATTTGCAATGATGTGGATAGATCTAGTATGTATTAGGCTAAGCAAAATAAGTCAATCAGAGAAAGACAAATACCATATAATTTCCCTCATATGTGGAATTTAAGAAATGAAACAGATGAATGTATGGGAAGGGAAGGAGGAAAGAGAAGAGAGGGAAACAAATGACAAGAGACTTTTAACGATAGAGAACAAACTGAGCATTGATGGAGAGAGTGGGTGGATGATGAACTAGATGGGTGATAGGTATTAAGAAGGGCACTTGTGATGGGCACTGGCTGTTGTACATAAGTGAATCATTGAATTCCACTCCTAAAACCAATATTGCACTGTATGTTAACTAACTAAAACTTTTTAAAAAGTCTATTTTGTCTGATATAAGCATTGCTACTCCAGCTTTCTTTTGACATCCATTTACATAACGTGTTTTCTATCCACTCACTTTCAATCTGCAAGTGGCTTTAGGTGTAAAATGAGTCTCTTGGAGGCAGCATATAGATGAGTCTTGTTGTTTTTATCCACTCTGTCACCCTATGGCTTTTGACTGGAGCATTTGGTCCATTTACATTCAAAGTAATTATTGATAGGTATGCATTTATTGTAATTTTGTTATTTTTATTTAGTGGTTGTTTCCGAAGATTTTCTCTGATCCTTTCTTGTCTTTCTCTCCTTCGCGGTTTGCTGATTTTTTTAGTGATATATTTGGGTTTTTTTCTCTTTATTCTTCATATATTATTAGTGGTTTTTGATCCATGGTTACCATTAGGTTTGTCTATAACCTCTCCTGCATATAGCAGTCTATATTAAGTTGATGGTCATTTACATTTGAACCTATTCTTTTTCTCTTCCTCACATTTTAGGTAAATGTCATATTTTCACATCCTTTTGTTTTGTTAGTTCTATGACTTATTTTTTATAGAAATATTCATTTTTATTACTTTTGTGTTTCCTGTCTTTATACTACCACTTTTGGTCTCTCCTTTCCACTTAAAGTGTCCTCTTTAATATTTCTTGCCAGGCTGATTTAGTGGTCATGAGATTTAGTATTTATTTTCTTTTTTTTTTTTTTTTTTTAATTTTTTTTTCAATGTTTTTTATTTATTTTTGGGACAGAGAGAGACAGAGCATGAACGGGGGAGGGGCAGAGAGAGAGGGAGACACAGAATCGGAAACAGGCTCCAGGCTCCGAGCCATCAGCCCAGAGCCTGACGCAGGGCTCGAACTCACGGACCGCGAGATCGTGACCTAGCTGAAGTCGGACGCTTAACCGACTGCGCCACCCAGGCGCCCCTAGTTTTTATTTTCTAAGTAACTCTTTATCTCTTTCTATTCTGGATGATAGCCTTGCTGGATAGAATATTCTTAGCTGCATATGTTTCCCACTCAGCACTTTGAACATATTATGCCGCTCCCTTCTCGTTTGGAAAGTTTCTGCTGAAAAATTATTTGCTACACCTATGGGTTTTCCTCTGTGTGTTACTATCTTCTTTTGTCTTGCTGCTTAAAAGTGTTTTTAATCACTAAAATTTAATCACTAAAATTTAATCACTAAATTTTGCAAATTTAGTTACAACATGTCTTTGTGTGGATCTGCTTTTGTTAATTTCTGATGGAGGTTCTCTGTGTCTCCTGAATCTGGATATCTGTTTCCTTCTCCAGATTTGGGAAGTTTTCAGCTATTATTTCTTCAAATAACTTTTCTGCCCCCCCACCCCCACCCTTTCTGTCTCTTCTTATCTTGGGACTCCTGTAATATGAATGTTATTATGTTTGATGGAGTCAGTGAGTTCCCTAAGTCTATTCTTGTTTTGCAGAATTCTTTCTCTATTTTGTTCATCTTGATTACTTTGCATCACTCTGTCTTCTATATCATTAATTTGTTCCTCTGCTTCTTCCTATTCATTTTGTCAAGCGTGTTTCTCTTTTTATTTATTGAGTCCCTTATCTCTGCTGAGTTGTTCCTTATCTGTATATTAAGGGTCTCACTGATGTCTTCCACTCTTTTCTCAAGTCCAGTTAGTATCTTTATGATCATTGATTTAAATTCTCTATCACACATATTACTTATATCTGTTTTGCTTAAATCTCTGGCTGTGGCCTTGTCATATTCTTTCATTTGGGGTAAATTTCTCTGTCTCCTCATTTTGTCTGCCTCTCTGTGTCTGTTTCTGTGTGTCAGCTATGTCTTCTGCTCTTGAAAGTAGCTATTTTCTGAAGAAGAGGTCCTGGAGTGCTCTGCAATGCAGTGTCCCCTGTACACCAGAACCTGGCCCTTCAAGAAAGTATTCTATGTGTGTTGCTTATGCCCTACTGTTGTGTCTGAGTCACTTTTCCTTTCAGTGTAGTCATCTGCACTGACACTCTGCCTGTTGTCAGCTGTGCTTACTCTCTGGTGTTAGTGGGATGTAAACAGGCTAGCTCTGAGGGGCAGCTTGGGAGTGGGGCAGCAATATTAGCAAATTTTGTCCTGGGCCACTAGTCATATACCAGACCTCTGAAGTGCTCTGGTACCTGGGGGCTGTGTACCATTGTGGCCAGGGCATGAGGGCACAGTGTGCAGTGATGGTTGGGCTCAACTGGGCCTGGTGTACCACAGTGGCTGGGACCAAGTGACTGGGTGTGGCACCATGCCTGGCTACAGCATGAATCAGCAGCTGTGCATCTGGCAGCTGGGCATGGTGCATGGCAGTAGTGACTCAGCACAGTGAGTGGCCTGGGTGCTGCACAGTGGCTGGACAGTGCTGACGGCTGTGTACCAGATGGCTGTGTAGGGCAATCCTTCATGGCTTTAGCAAAATTTGCCCTGAGCCCAGGGCAATCCACAATTCTGAAGAACTAAAGTACATTTAAACTAGATGGAGATTATTTCAATTCAGGTGGTGGTTTGAGTACAAACCTTTATTATTTCTCCTCAGACTCCATTAAAATGATGGTAAGGAATTTTTTAAAATTTTTTTTAACGTTTTTATTTATTTTTGAGACAGGGAGAGACAGAGCATGAACAGGGGAGGGTCAGAGAGAGGGAGACACAGAATATGAAACAGGCTCCAGGCTCTGAGCTGTCAGCACAGAACCCGACATGGGGCTCGAACCCATGGACTGCGAGATCGTGACCTGAGCTGAAGTCAGCCGCTTAACCGACTGAGCCACCCAGGCGCCCCAGGAATTTTTTAAAAGCTATAAACCTACAAAAATTCAGGGGCATCACAAAGCAAATGTTAAATGACAATCTAAGTCAAAGAAATCAAATACTAAAATAAGTACAGAAGTAGGCGACTGAACAGCAGACCACATAGAACTTTCAGATTCAAAACTCAGAAGTGATGGGTGGGGCGGAAATCGATGGGACTGACTGAAGATTCAGATGCAGATAATATCGCTCCATATGCCCACCCCTTATCCTTCATCATCTTCAAAGCCAGATAAGCATTAATTCCTTGGTCAAAAATTTGCCTGGAGGGTTTCTTTTCCTTAAGAAATAGAACAAACTGGGGCACCAGAGTGGCCCAATCGGTTAAGCCTCCAGCTCTTGGTTTTGGCTTAGGTCATGATCTCACAGTTTGAGCCCCATGACAGGCTCACCCTGATAGTGTGGAGCCTGCTTGGGGTTCTCTCCCTTTCCCCCCTGCCCCTCCGCCTGCTTGTGCTTTCTCTCTCTCTCTCTCATTCTCTCTCTCTCTCTCTCTCTCTCTAAGTAAACAAATAAACTTTAAAAAAAAGAAGAAATAGAACAAACTGACAGGGATAAACTAAGATGACTAGTGTTGCTTTGGTGTCCCTAAGTAAAGTCCTCATTCTGGCATTTGGGCACCCCAAGCTCTCTGCAACTTATTCTAAAGTGAAGCCAACGTAAAGGCTGTTTGATCTCTGTTCACTTCCTAGGTGAAAGGACCCTGGAACAGGACAGTCACCCACATCACAAAAGAGAAAGTGGAACCCAGATATTCTGAGTATGCAGCTGCTTCTTAGCTGAGCAGCTGTTTTCCCCTGTATTCATTAAATGACAGGAAAATGAATTAGCCAGACATCAACATGTAAAGTCATAGAAGAAAAAACACTATCAAATATAATGAAAAGAAAGTAAAGAAATCACATATATGAGGTGAGAACAATGGAATATCTGAACGGCACTTCCAAGCATTAGCAAGATGAAAGAAAATGCATACACATTTTGCAAGACTGATACAGAAATACAGTCCTATCTATATGAATATATATATATATATATATATATATATATCTCCATATTCATATATAGTGAAATGGAATATAGCAGGCAAAAGACAAAAACTCAACATAGTAAAAAAAGCAACTCAGAACATTCCCACCTAGTGCTTATCAAGAGATGGCAGAATGAGGTGAATAAACTTAGAAACAGATCAATGTATAATGAAAATTTACTTTTTAATACAATCAGTAGTTTGGATTCAGTAAATAATATCATGACAAGTCGTTATCCATGTAGAAAAAAATAAAGTCAGATTACAAAACTCATGGCTTTACAGAGCTAAAGAAACCAAATAAATAGAAATAAAATAAAATAAAATAAAATAAAATAAAATAAAATAAAAAGAAACCAAATAAAATTACTGAAACATATTTTTATAATTTTGAGTTATGGGCAGTCTTCTGATGAAAATAGAAACCTCCAAACATCTGTGAAGGAAAAGACAGATGGATTTGAATATTCAAAAATTTGTGAACAATGAAAGACAGCATAATTACATTTATAAGTTTTAAAAAATAATTGATTTAACAGGAAAGCCAAGAGAAAGAGTGAATAGTCAGCATCTGACATTCAGAATAGGATTTTGCTATAAGATATCAGCATAGCAAGAGGCAGAAACTGGAGAATGACCATAGCATTTTCACCTTAGAGAGGTCTTAGCCAGACAGGAGGATAAGCAGAAAAATCTCACAGCTTTCAGTCCTGAGGGATCATGGGAAGAGAACGTGGGCAACATGGCAGGAGAGTAGATAATGAAACACATGTTCTAAGAGAGGAGGGTCATGGCAGATCATTTGAGGGGAACACCAGAGGCAGAAAGGCTCCTTTATCCTGTATATGAGTCTTGGAGGAGACAGCTGTGCAGAGGTCCTGTGCACTTGTTGGTGATGGCCAATAAGGTTAGGAGAGGGTGAGAAGTAAGGAGAGAGTTCTGTGTTTCTGAGTGTCTGGGATTCTTCAAGTGGATACACTGAGCTGAAAGCCATGGAGCCCATCATAAGGAGGGTGAGTTGAACCTTGCCCCAAACCCTAACTGTTGGTCGTGTGGGCTAGAGGGCAGGATAAAACATGTGGCAGATGCCCAGTGGAGTCTGCAGTTCTCGTAAGCTAGGGGAAGCCAAGACAGTGGTAGTAGCAGGTGGGGGAGGAGGGTCCTGCTAGGGTTCTTTCTAAACTGAGAATAAATCAACCTTGGTGTCACCAGCTGAAGATGCCAAAAGTAGATGCTTATAGAACACATGGGGCTTGGATGGGCCAACTGTAACCCAGTGGGTGCCAATCCAGCCATTCTGCAGATGTACATTCCTTGGGACCATTTCACTCTGTCCCTGTCATTTCACTCTGAGCTCACATTAGTGCATCCCCTAGAATATACTCCTATCTTAGGAGAAGGAGGAGTAAAGGTAGAGAGAGCGGTGGCAGGGCACATGGAAGACTGACCAATTGTCTCCTAAAAGTGAGCATTTCCTAAAATGACTGCTTAAATTGTTAAATGAGATTAAGAGGTAAATTGGTCTGACAGTTATCTCTCCTCTTTAGCAAGTAGGGCTCATGAAGGTGATGGACAGTAGACAAAATAAAGAAACTACGTTCTCTGTGCATATCAAAGGTTGTGATTCCTTTACATCAGCAATATATTAGAGATAATTTCAAAAATATAACAAAGAATTAATGTTTTTAATAAGAAAAAGACATAACAGTAGGAAAACTAGCAAAAGATTGGAAAAGGCGATTCACAGAAGATAATAAAATGGTCCATACCTATATGAGAAAAGAGGTGCTCAACATTTCTTAAGGAACTATAAAGTAAAACAATAAAGAGGCATTTTTTTGTCAGTATATTGGAAAACAAGAAAAAGGCTGATCATCTTCTGGCATATTTGCTAACATAAATGTTTGCTAAGGTTTTTTTCTTAATGTTTATTCATTTTTGAGAGAGAGCACGAGGCAGAGCACCAGTGGGGGAGGGGCAGAGAGAGAATGGGAGACACAGAATCTGAAGCTGGCTCCAGGTTCTGAGCTATCAGTACAGAGCCCAATGTGGGGCTTGGACTCACGAGCCTTGAGATCACCACCTGAGCTGAAGTTGGACGCCTAACCAACTGAGCCAACAAGGTGCCGCTGTTAAGGTTTTTAATACTGTGGTCGACTAGATGATTGAAAATCCATGTGAATTCTATTTAAGGTCATTGGTGAAGTCAACATACAGTCCTCCAGAAGAGATTCAGGAAGCCCAGAATCCAGTGGCAGTTCTAAAACAGATTTCTTCAGTGCTTTAGGTATAGACTTTCAGTGCCTTATTCTCCATATAAAACTTAAGGAGGACGAGACCTAGTTTTTCTGTGTATCACTGAAAGGGGATCAAGATTAATGGCCTAACATAGAAAATGTTTTCAGCTCCTTGAAAGACTGGGCACATTATTCAATGTCTGAATCTATAATATCTGGTAAAAATCAGTCTAACTCACTTAATTTAAAGAATGCTCTCTTAAAACCATTAAATTTTAGAACTGAGTGTTTAAACCTGATCTCAGTTTTTCAAAGTGCCCTTCAGACAGATTGTGTTAACTCACGCTTAGGAAATGGGTTGAATCTTAGAGTGTATAGATTTAGAAGCCACATAAAATATTAACCAAAGTACACAACTATTGTACTTGTCTCACATGTGAACACACCCTGTCCTCACCCTAAGGCTACTCTGTAGTTAGTTTCTTTAAGTTAGCAATGAAACATTACAAAAAATGTTTTGTTGCTCCAATTTTTAAGCTTTTCCAGTGCTAACACATGTTATTTTTCTGAAGTATGCTAAAATCAAATTTCTCAGGTCTCATGCTGCCTTCTTTAGCAGCATTTAAGGAAGGATCTTTTGTACATCTGTGAAAGATGAAAAATAATTCAGATCACAAGCCATGCTTTTTTCTTCTTAAAATTTAAACCACGTACAACTTTGGTGCAAATTGTGTTGGATAAGTTCATCTAAATTACACTAACCAATATGAGTGTATTCCTGTAAGAATAGTTGTGTTAAAATAAACTATATTAAAAAGCAAAAAGAAAAAGCTCACCTAGAATCCATCCTGAGCAGTGGACCTCTGTCCTAATCCTCTTTATAAAAATACCAAACATAAAAATATCCTTTGTGTGTGAACTGTTACACTTCATTTATTTCACCCTCAAGATTCCAATTCCACTTTATAGATGAGATGCCTGAAGTTTGGACAGATTACGTAACTTGGCCAAGGTCTGAGATGCTAGAGACCACAGGTTGAAAAACCCTCCTCTACTCCACCACTTCCTTCTGAAAACAGAGAAGCTACATTTTAATCTATTTTAAATACTGAGCTTTTGTTCCTGATGCTGTTAAACGCCTTCCACATAGGCTTTAGGTAGCTAATTTAAATGCAGTTCTAAAAGTGTTACTTCTCTGCTTGAAACCACAGCATACCTTCCCCTCAGGGTCCCCCAGACCAGCAACATCAGCATCACTTGGGAATTGCTAGAAATGCAAATTCTCAGGCTCTACCTTAGACCTACTAACTCAGAAGTAGAGGATGAGTCCAAGAAATGTGGATATAAACAAACTCTCTGGGTAATCTAATGCTGCATGCTGGAGCTTGAGTTTTAGATGACACTCAAGACCCATGTGTGATTAGGCTAACTTCCCTAATTTACCTTGCCATTCATTGCTTCTCTCATCAAACTGCATTTTTTTAAATGTTTATTTATTTTTGAGAGACAGAGACAGAATGCAAGCGGGTGAGTGGCAGAGGGAAAGGGAGACAGAATCTGAAGCAGGCTCCAGGCTCTGAGCTGTCAGCACAGAGCCAGAGGCGGGGCTTGAGCTCAAGAACCATGAGATAATGACCTGATCTAAAGGCAGACACCTACATGAACTGAGCCAACCAGTTGCCCCAAACTGCATTTTTGTGTCCACTAAATATAACACAGCTTTTTTCTGTCCAAGAACAGTGTCATCTGGTGGTAAAGCACAAGGAATCTTGAACCAGACTGCCTAGCCTTGAAAGCTACCTATGTCGTTTACTTGTAGTGTGTGTGACCTCAGTCAAGTTACCTAAGCTGAGTCTCAGTTTCCCCATGTATAAAATGGGGATGAAGGTATTAATAGTATCTATTTCATTTGTTGTCATAAGGATTAGGTGAATCAGTATATGTGGAGCACTTAGAATAGTGTCTAGCACATAGTAGGTATTCTAGAAATAAATTGCCATATTTGTTTGTTGCATTAGTTTCCTGTAGTTCTTGTAACAAATGACCACAAACTTAGTGCCTTGTAAACAACAGAAACTTATCTTGCTCAGTTCTGGAGGCCAGAAGTTCAGCATCAGTTTTGCTAGGCTGAAATGAAAGTGTCCGCAAGGCAGCAGCCCCTCCAGGGGCTCTGGGGGAGAATCCATTCCTGGTCTCTTTCAGCTTCTAGTAGCAGCCTGCATTCCTTCACTATGGTCACATCATACCAATCTCTGCCTGCATTTTTAAAGTACCTTCTCTTGCTGTATGTATCCTCCTTCTGCCTCTCTCTTAAAAGGTTAGTTGCGACTGGATTTAGGGCCCACCCAGAAAACCTAGGATAATCTCCCCAGGTCAAGATTCTTAATTTAATCACATCTGCAAAGACCCCTTTTCTTTATAACATTTGAAGGTTCCAAGGATTAGTACTTGACCTTATTGAGTGGCCCTTATTCAGCCTGCTACACTTGTGTTATCCTGTCTACCTGTAGCATACTCTTTTCTCTCTGTTTCCTCCTTCTCTTTGAGACTCAGAGTGCAGAGTTGGCCTCCTTAAGGAAGCCTTCCTTCACTTTCCCAGTGCCAGATTTAGTTCAGCTCCTCTGTGCTCCCATAATGTCCTGAATATACCCCTATTGTTGCCTTCTTCTTTTTTTTTAATAGACTTTATTTTTAGAGCAGTTTTAGGTGTACAGGAAAATTGTGTAAAAAAGTATAGAGTTTCCATACACTTCTTTTTCCTGCCCTCTGTTTATAGTTTCCCCTATTATTAACATTTTGCATTAGTATAATACATTCATTATAATTGATGAACCAATGTTGGTTCATTATTATTAACAAAGGTCCATAATTTACATTACAGTTCACTCTAACTGTTATATAGTTCTATGGGTTTTGACAAATACATGTCTTGCGTCCACCTTGACCTTATCATACAGAATAGTTCAAACTGTCCTAAAAGTGTCCTGTGCTCTACCTAATCATGCCTCTCCCCATCCTCCTGAGCTCTTGACAACCACAGATCTTTTTACTGTCTTTATAGTTTTGCCCTTTCCAGAATGTCATATAGTTGGAATCATACAGTATGTGGCCTTTTCAGATTGGTTTCTTTAATTTAGCAATGTTCATTTAAGTTTTCTCCAAGTCTTTTTGTGGTCTGCAAGTTTATTTCTTTATGTTGCTGAAAATATTCCATTGTTTGGATGTACCACAATGTATCCATTCACCTATTGAAAGACAATTTAGCTGTTCCCATATTTTGGCAATTTTGAATAAAACTGTTATAAACATACATGGGAAAGTTTTTGACTGAACATACGTTTTCAACTCCTTTGGGTAAAAGTACAATTGCTGAGTTGTATGGTAGCAGTATGTTTACTTTTGTAAGAAACTGTCAAAATACCTTCCGAAGTGTCTGTACCATGTTGCAATCCTCCCAGCATTGAATGAAAGTTCCTGTTGCTCCATATCCTCACCAGCCTTTGGTGTTGTCAGTATTTTGGATTTTAGCCATTTTAATAAGTGTGCAATATTATCTCATTGTTCTAATTTGCAATTCCTTGATGATATGAGACATAGAACACCTTTGATATGCTTATTTGCCATCTTTTTGGGTGAGATGTCTGTTCAAATCTTTTGCCCATTTTTAAATTGGGTTGTTTTTCATTGCTGCGTTTAATAATTCTTTGTATAGTTTGATATAAGCCTTTTATCAGATATGTTTTAGGTTATAAACTCTCCTTGTTTGTGGCTTATCTTTTTATTCTCTCTCTCTCACTTTTTTTTTGATGTTTCAAGAAACTTTCTTTCTTTTTTTAAATACAATTTATTGCCAAATGGGCTAACATACAGTGTCTACAGTGCACTCTTGGTTTTGGGGGCAGATTCCTGTGATTCACCCAGTGCTCATCCCAACAAGTGCCTTCCTCAATGCCCATCATGCATTTTCCTCTCTCCGCTGCCCTCCCCCAACAACCTTCAGTTTGTTCTCTGTATTTAAGAGTCTCCTATGTTTTGCCTCCCTCCCTCTCTGTTTGTAACTATTTTTTCCCCTTCCCTTCCCCCATGGTCTTCTGTTAAGTTTCTCAAGTTCCACATATGAGTGAAAATATGGTATCTGTCTTTCTCTGACTTATTTCACTTAGTGTAATACCCTCCAGTTTGACCCACATTGTTGCAAATGGCAGGATTTCATTCTTTTTGATTGCTGAGTAATACTCCATTGCATATATATACCACATCTTCTTTATCCATTCATCCATTGATGGACATTTGAGCTCTTTCCATGCTTTGGCTATTGTTGATAATGCTGCTATAAACATTGGGGTGTGTGTGTCCCTTCGAAACAACACACCTGTATCCCTTGGATAAATACCTAGTAGTGCAATTACTGGGTCATAGGGTAGTTCTATTTTTAATTTTTTGAGGAACATCCATACTGTTTTCCAGAGTGGCTTTGCCAGCTTGCATTCCCATTGATTTCTCTTTCTGTTGCTTCATTATTGGTGTATAGAAATGCAACCGATTTTTTTTTCACTTTACATTCTCCCATGCCTCCCTGGCACTCAGCTAGGATTCAAACCCGGATGTCTTAAAGGATCCCACTCCATGTGCCTGGGTTCTGGGGAAGTGCCGCTCCACCCCGCCGATATATGTCCTCTGGCTGACAGACACAAGCAATCTTTTTCCTTGAACGGTTATATACCTTCTTTCCACAGCATTCCAGGGAGGGAATCGCTTTCTCCCACTGCAGACTGCGCTTCTGAACTAGTTACTGAGCCCGGGGCTGGTTTCCCTCCTCCCTAGGTGCATGAACAAGGCATCCGGACCCAGTCCGGAGAAAGCCCTGCAGTTAGAGATTGGATCTTTCTCTGTCCCTGTCCATGGTTTTTCTCTTGTCCAAATACAGTCCTACACTTTTATAGCCTTTCCTTCTCTTCCCTCTGTCTCTCTGCAGAAGGGGATCCCTCCCCTCCGTGCCTACACCACCCATTTTATCTCTCCCAGTTCACAATCACGCACCTATGTCCCACCAGGTTGTCCCTGTGGGCCCCTAGAGACGTCTCTGTCACTCTGCAGCCAGGACTCTTGGAATTTAAAGTCTTCTGGCCTCAAGACTGCTGTGTTTGAGGGATGAGGGAACTTCGGATCCCCCTATTTGTCTGCCATGTTGGATCTCTAATGTTCATGTTTTCTCTTAACAGTTTCTTTTGCAGAGCAGTTTTTTTGAGTAATATTTATTTATTTATGGCACGATTTTTTAAAGTTTATTTTGAGAGAGAGAGTGCACACATGAGTGGGAGATGGGGGGCTGGGAGAGAGAGAGAGAGAGAAAGGGAAAATCCCAAGCAGGCCCCATGTTGTCAGCACAGAGCCCAATGTGGGGCTCAAACTCACGAACCATGATATCATGACCTGAGCCAAAATCAGGAGTTGGATGCTCAACCAACTGAGCCCCCAATGTTTTTATTTTTGAGAGAGACAGAGCATGAGCAGGGGATGGGTGGAGAGACAGGAAGACACAGAATCTGAAGCAGGCTTCAGGCTCTGAGCTGTCAGCACAGAACTTGATCTGGGGCTAGAATTCACTAGCCACGAGATCATGACTTGAGCTGAAGTTGGATGCTTAGCCAACTGAGCCACCCAGGCTCCCCGCAGTTGTTTTTAATTCTAATAAAGTACAGTTGATCAGTTTTTTTTCTCATGGATTGAACTTTTGGTTCTATATCTAAAAAAACCATTGCTAAACTTAAATTCACTTAGATCCATCTAGATTAAACATATAAATATTTATCTAGATAAATAAATGTATCTAGACTTCCCACCTATCTTTCAGTAGTTTTATAGTTTTGCATTTTACATTTAGTCTCTTTGACTAAATGTCACTTTAGTGACTTTTGACTTATGTCACTGTCTTTTTATTGTTCCTGTCTCCTGCTTTATTTATCTATGTCTTTGACTCTTCTTGGAGATTATGGATATCTTAGTTGTTCTAGTACTCTTAGCATTAAGCAGGCTTCAAAAAATAAGTTAGAAGGAAACTTCATCTTGCTCAGCAACTCAACCATTCTTGAAAGCAACATGGCTGCTCGAGGCTTACTAGCCTTGAAGAAAAGATGCAGAACTTTTGTGTTTGAACCTCTGCTCACATGCTATCATGAACATGAAACATTAGTTCCCCAACCTCCAAGGACATGTGCATTCCTGCAGGAGGGCCTTGAGTATCAACAGTGCTGTCTCATTAAAAGGCCAAAAATAGAGGAAGCCTTTATTTTCATCGGAACTAGAATTACTTCCAGTGGCACCCTACAAAAGAATGTCCTGTCGTAGGAGGTCAAGGTGAGGTTGGAAAAACCAAGGTTTAAAGGTTATTGGGTATTCTCCAATCAATTCAATGTGATTCACAGTTTCTTGGGTTATTATTTATCTATTTATACACCTATGGATTTAGAAATAAAAGCAAGCCCCTTAATCAGGGGAAAAATACAGAATACTTTTTTGTTGCTGTTCTCAAGCTGAGAAGTATCTGTAGTAACCTCAATTTTCTTTTTCCTGGAGAGGTATATGGAAAAATAAAATGTTCAAATTTTTTGGTACAGTGATCAAATAGCATAGTTTTTTTTGTGATAATCTCAATGTCAAACAAATGTGATTTAATTTGTACCTTTCAAAAAACTGTTTTCATATAAGTAAATTCACAAATGGAGAAAATTCTTGGTTTTGGAAGATATCCCTGAGACATTCCCCTTTTGGAACTTGAGGCCCACCAAGAAAATTTTGGTTACACTTTGATTACAGATTCTCCTCTAAAGTGTTAGAATATCAACCTTAAATTTAAGTTGGCCAATATAACAATTATAATGCAGCAATTTTTATTTAGTACCAATGTGCTATTTGTAAAATTTTTGAAATATTTTTATCATTTATTTTTGAGGTGGGAGAGAGAGAAAGAGAGAGAGCGAACATATGCACGAGCAGGGGAGGGGCAGAGAGAGGGAGACAGAATCTGAAACAGGCTCCAGGCTCGGAGCTGTCAGCACAGAGCTCAATGTGGGGCTCAAACCCACGAACCGGGAGATCATGACCTGAGCCAAAGTCATATGCTTAACCACTGAGCCACCCGGACTCCCCACCCGCCCCCCTGCCTGCTGCCACTCCCAATGTGCTGTTTTTAATGAAAGCATGTGGTTGTTCTTTCAGGTATATATTTTTAAGGATTGGTGGGTTACTTATGTTTGGTGGAATATTTGCCCATCTAGTAAAATCAAGAAACGACTCCAACGGCCCTAAATAGGGAATGTCCGCTTGTCAGCCTTGCATGGAGGCAATGCCTTAGGACCACAGGAATGTGAAGGAGGTTCACTCTGACCCCCAAATCCCCAAATTCTTAAAATAGATAAGGGTGAAAACAGCTCTCAGACCTTTAGGGTGCTCAGAACTCAGACACCAGTTTTCTTCTTGATAAATAATAGGTCTCAGTTTCTTAATCTAGCATCTATCTTAATAGTACTGAAACTGAGCCTTGGTCAAAACTCTTGGGTAGATAGATGAGTACCAGCTCTAGCAACAACCATTAGAAGTGCCTGCAAAAGGTGAATACTTAAAAAATTTGTCTCCCCCCATCTATTCTGAAGCATATAAGGAACACATAAACTAAGCAAAAGATTTGTGAATTGTTAGCTTTCTTGCCGCTTCTAATAAGTCTGTACACTCTAAGCTTGCTGGGTAAGACAGACAGTTGCAACCATTTGCTTCATAGACTTAAGTAACTTGTTAGCTGGGTTTTTCTTCACACATATGGGCATTTATAAGGGAGAGTCTCAAAGAACACACTAATAATTTCTAGCAGCTGCTGTGGCGTCTGGGTGGCTCAGTTGGTTAAGCATCCGACTTTGGCTCAGATCATGAGCTTGTGGTCTGTGGGTTCAACCCTGCATTGGGCTCTGTGCCGACAGCTCAGAGGCTGGAGCCTGCTTCAGATTCTGTATCTCCTTCTCTCTCTGCCCCCTCCTCCGCTTGTGCCCTGTCTCTCTTGGTCTCAAAAATAAACATAAAAAAATTAAAAAAAAAATAATTCCTAGCAGCTAAGATTAGGATGCTATCATATTATGCTTTCAATATAAAAAGAAGTGGAGTTATGAGCATAGAAGTCAATAGATACTGAGATGAACAGTTTAAAAAAGTTTTTAAATCATCTGCTGCATGACACATAAAAAAGAATATTATTTCCATCCATGGAAAATCTTAGGACATAGGACAAAATACCAGTAGACACAAAATTCTCGTTTTCATGGATTTCTTAATTATAAGGCTTTACACACACACACACGCATGCATGCACGCACATGTGCGTGCACACACACACACACACACACACACCTTCCTGTGCATAGTTTGTAGTTCATTCAGGAAAGTCAGTTCTGGCCTGCAGTGGATGGCAGCTTTAGATGCAGACGTGAAGTGGTTATGATGTTCCCAGGAGCTGTCCATTCTCAAGGCTTTCTTGTATAAACTTGAGTACCTTGATTAGACCTTCCTGCTTACCATGTATTTCTCTAACCAGTCAGCGTTCAAAGATGTTGGGACATACTTGATCTTTTTTTTTTTTTTTCTTTTGAAATACTGGGAATAGCCTACATGTTTACACATTGTGGCTTATTTATACAATGGAATAGTATATGGTAATGAAAATGAAAGAGCCCCCTATAGAGGCTGCAACACAGATGAATTTTAATAATAGTGAGTAAAACACTACATAGTAAGATTCTACTGACATGAAGTTCAGAAACAGGCAAAATAAAAATACTTTTATTTAGGGTTACACATCTGCAATAAATACACAGAGAAACAAAGGAATAATGAACACAACTCTGGGGGTGTTGTGTGATTTAATTGTGTGGGTTCACCTGATGCTTCAGAGACCCTGAAAATCATAGATTTCTTAAGCTGGTTGATTGGTACATGGAGGTTTATTTTATAATTTTAAAATAAGTTATGTATGTGTTCATGCTATTTTTATACGAATAATATATACATATATATTTTGAAAGCATGAGTTGGGAAGGGGCAGAAGGAGAAGGATAGGGAGCCTTGAGTAGGTGCCACACGCAGCACAGAACCCTACTCAGGGCTGGATCTCAAGGGACATACTTGATCTTAGTCTTGAGACTGTCTGAAGCCTGACCCTACAGTTCATGATCGTACATGAAATTACGTAGAGGCTAAACATGGAGACTGCGTGCGGTGTTAGCAACCAATGCCACTTCCCTCCCCAGCCCATTGGATCAAATCCAGATTGCTTGGGGGCCAAGTTCAACCCTGGACTTGATAGAAAAATGATTTACTGAAAGGGGAGCAGAGTCTGAGGTAAGGTGGAGTTCACAGAAATGGCGCCCCATTGCTTTTTTGGGTTTTTCACAGATCTGCCCATTGTTTTGTTTTCTTTGGGGTTTCACGGATCTGAGTTGTTGAAACGACACTGCTCTGCTTGTAGAGTGGTTTCCCACAGAGAGTGGGTGGCACAAAAGGAGGTGATATGGACAGAGAATTTTATGTTTCTGTTCAATCTCAGTTTTTGAGAAAGATGTAGAAAATCACCTGCAAAATTTTTAGGTCACTATGGATTTAAACTTCTACATTGTAGCTGTGTCCCATCTTATCAGGAATAATCAAGAATCCCTGAAAGCTAGGGAAATGAGAAGTCAGTGATTTAATAATCGATGGTAATTTGAAATGAAAAGCAAGATAATTATTGTCCAAGAAGCACTGACATGTCATGCTGACAAGCACTGACAAGCTCCACAAAATACTGGCTGGTGGATGAGCAAAGATGCTGACTTTGTAGGCTTCAATCATACATTCTAGATTCTTTAGGAAAATAATTTTATCTCATGGAAAATGACATTGAAACCTGTTGCTTTGCTTGCCTTTCAAGGCAAACAGAGCATAGGCTTTCAAACATTTTTGACTGATGCACAGTGAAAAGTACATTTTACACTGTGGCCAGTCTGTATACCCCTAACACCCACACATATGCGTACACACACATACACACAAGAAACATACACATATGCTGGAAATAAAGGTTTTGGAAGCAATACTTTCTAGGAATAATGTTCTGGGATATTTTTTTCTTTTTTTATTCTCTGTTCTATTGCATTAAAAAGAAAGTGTATTTGCAATACATTAAGTTGTTTGACTAATTGGTTGTAATTTGCAATTTGGAATCTGGTAATGGAGAAGGGATAAAGGGGGTAAAGACACCGTTTGGGCAGTGGGGCAGGTCATGCAGAAGTTGGCTGCAACCATAACTTGTGTGTCTGGAAATTCCAGGGCAAACTGTTCAGTCGGGTCAGGTCAGTAGTACATGTAGACAGATGGGTCAACGTGTCTCAGTTTTGTTCAACCTGTGGAGAGATACATCTGGTTTGGAAAGTACCCTAGCTACCTGCTTAGGGGATGTGGGTAGGTCCAAGATTTTTCACAGTGGTTTTTAAGTTCATGTAATTATTATTTTGAGTAAAAGCCAATTTGTAAAGATAAAGGAGATTTCAAGCCTTTGGTAGATTCTGAATGTGCTGAGATGAAGAGCAGGATTCAAATCCTATCAAGGAATTATAGTGTAATTCAGAATCCAGGGTGAAGTCTTTAGTTGAATGAATACTCAGAATCCCAGACCACAGACTTTTTTCTTTTCAATCTAATGCTGTGATTTACAAAGTGTGGTCCCTAACCAGCAGCAATAGCATTACCCAGGAATTTGTTAGAAATACAAGATGTTGGGCTGCACCCCAGACCTACTGAATCAGAATCTCCAGAGGAAGGGCCCAGCAACCCATGTTTTGTAAGTCCCACAGCTGATTTTGAGAAAAGCTAAATCTGAGAACCACTAATATAATGGTGTGGGTAAAACTTTTATCAGAAAAATGTACACATGTTTACACTATTTTTCCCATAATCTCAAATCTTTGTAGATGTGTAGGGAGTCCTCAGGTCCTAAATTAACAGGGAATAAGAAAAATATAGACAGCTCAGTGAAAATACAGGTATGTACCTGGAGAGTATACGTGAGATCTCCAGCCACTGGAAAAACAAAAACAAAAACCCTGATTCCACGTGTCCTGTAGGGTGGATAAGGCTGTTACTATGCTGGTTGGTTGAGAGTGGACTGGTTCATAAGTCACTGGGGAATTAGCCTGCACGTGTTGGACCTGTTACTTGCAACTGTCTAGAGGTAGTGGGGGAAGAAAAATGAAGCCTCGGAAATGAGGTTATCATAATAAGCACAGACCTTTGGGCTAGTGAACAAAAGGAGGGTTATAAACACGTTTTTAAGGATATACAATGCAAATGTAGGTCCCCGAATTTCCGAACGGATTCTGATTCCATGTAACTTTTCATCTTTAATAAAAATCAATCCTTCAAAGTATAAGTAAACATGGTTTTCTTTTTATATCTCATAGGAATAAATTTCCAAATAAAAAATGTCCTTTATTGAGCCATGTGTCTTGCCTTCTGCTTCAGAGTGAGTGGGCATTCAGTGTACATAGCCAAATGGATGCAGTTTAAAGGGACATGGGCCCCACCAGCATGGATTCAGGAGTTAAAAAAATGACTGGGGGATGTAGAGTCACCTGGCATCTGCTGCAATTTTCATGACAAATAGCCTTTTTAAAAAATCAAGATGAAGCTCATATAAAATAAACCACTTTAAGATAAAAAATTCAGTGGCATTAGTCCATTCACAGTATTGTCCAACCACTATTTCCATCTAGTTCCAAAACATTTTCCTCCAAAATAGAACCCTCTGTTAATGCTGTGGTTTTGCTTCCTCCTCCTTTGTCCTCCTTCTGCCTCCTCCCAGCCCCTGGAAACCACTTGTCTGCTTTTTGTCTACCTATTCTGGATATTTCATATAAACAGAATCAGACAATATATGTTGTGTCTGGCTTTTTTTACTTGGCACGTTCCAAGTTTCACTCATGTTGTAGCATTTCATCAGTACCTCACTCCTACTTCACTCCTACTTGTGGCTGAATATCGTCTTGTATGCATGTACCGTATTGTTTATCCATTCATCCATTGATAGACGTTTGGGTTTTCTCAACATTTTGGCTATTGAAATAGTGCTGTATTAAACTTTCATGTCCAAGGCAAATAACTTTTGCTCTTCTCTTTGAACTCCCTCAGAAGACAGGGATTGGTGGAACTTTACTTGATTTCATTCCCAATTCTTTTTTCTGCAGTTCTATTCTTAGCCCAAATTCCAGCTTGGCTCATCACCAAATGGGAATGAGTACCCTGGTTACATGACATTTTGGTGCATCATAGTATGTTCTGTGTATGTTTAATATGTCCTGCCCATTGAGTTTGCCCAAGAAGTGCTGGGGAAATGACTCCTCCATATGAATCCTGACTTGAAGAGTTTCCGTGACCGTGAGTGATGTGTTAAAAGCTTAGAAAATGTCAGCTCTTTGCTGTGACCTGCCAGGTTCCCTACCTGTCAATCCTTCTTTTCCCACAGCTAGAATTACTTCAACCCACCGAGGTTCTTGGCCTCATGTCCTACTCCATATAAAACCAGGAGTCTGTCCTTCTCTTAAGTCCTACAGGGCACTAAGGTCTGCTCCCCAGCACAAGTTCTTTGAGTGGGCCCCACTCTTGAGACCTAATGTCAATGTGTCCAGGAGTCTCCATCACCACCTTGTTCTTAGCACAATACTTACTTCTCTGAGCTAATTATCTTCAAGTACTTCCATAACCACCACTCATTCAAAATGGAGACCCTGACTTCCAGTGTTCAGTGTTACTACCGGAATTAAATAAGATATGCAAAGTACCTTGCACAGTTCCTGGCACACAGAAGGCTTGCGTTAAATGAAATCGACTGTAGCATTATAATCTGCCTGCATCTTATCTCCTGCTGAATCTCTCTGAGTATTGCCCCCTCTGTTCGGTCCTGTAATTTTCCTTTCCTGCCAACTGTTCTCTGCCTGTATGCTTGATTTCAGCTGTGTTCCTTTTCCCACACTGGGCATGTCCCCAAGTGCACGTTCCATGTCAGCCCTTCTTGTACTTTCCAATGTGGGTCTTTCCTGACTGGCAAGTCCCATTGCCTTCTGACATCTCAATTTTGATGTTTCACTCAGTAAACACAATGGTAGAAGAAATAAAGGGCTCCTTGGGTACATTGAACCATCTTATTTGAAAATTTAAACATTTAAAGTAAGTCAACTCTTGTGTTGAATTTCTTCTCATTGTCACTTGGAAGTAAATAGATCTCCTGTGGGAACTGTCTCACATACCAAGCTAAACTGAGCAATTTGCTCAGTCATACCTGTGACAAACCTGCCTTTCACAAAGGCATTCTGAGGAGGGATCAAAAGAGATGGCATTTCACTTGGCATCACTTATCGAGTGTAGGAAATGATTTCAATAGTTGTGAAAAGGATAGAGACGGGCCTTATAATCAATATAAGGTGAGCTGCTTTTTGTCACTCTTCTGGATAACTGTAATCAAAGCTGACATGAAACCGGATCGAGCTTTATTGTTTCTCAATTCTGTGAGAGGGAACTGGGATGGAATGACTTTTTGAATGCTGCAATACAGTCTCCCAGGCCAAAGCTTTCAGGCAATAATAGGCATAACTTTACAGTTTTTTTTTTTAATTTACAGACAACATTGCATTTCATCTTCATGGTACCCAATGGTAGCACGGCCCACATTTGCACTGAACGAGTAAGAGAATATATATGAGCATGTGCCTACACATAAGGGATGCTTAGTCAACAGTAGCGAGCAGTGTGTGCTGGGGGGAAGCAGAGAGAGAGAAAACAAATGAGCATGTCAGCACAGATTCATTAAAGAATAAATGTTCATGAGAAATGGAAAACACACCCAGCTTGCTTTGAAGAACGATTACTGTTCATCTGTTGTTAGAGTGTAAGAAAGAAAGTAAAATTGGGCAGCTAGGGGAAGATGAAGATCTGTTTACATTTACTTCCTTAAAAAACACTGCCTATTGCACAATATTTCTGTCAAGCCAGCCTTTCTGTTATATAACGGACCCTTCATACCTTGTCTTCACAAGCTCTAAAGCACTTGGAACAAAACCTTTCTCCAATGCTTTCGTGTGATTGAATTGTGGCCTCTCCTCACACTCTCATACGCAATCAGAAAACGTATTCTTTTTCTTTTTTATTTTATTTTTTTTATTTTTGAGAGAGCACAGCAGGGGAGGGGCAGAGAGAGAGGGAGAGAGGATCTGAAGTGGGCTCTGCACGGACAGCAGTGAGCCTGATATGGGGCTTGAACTCAGAAACTGTGAGACGGTGACCTGAGCCGAAGTCAGACGCTCAATCAACTGAGCCACCCAGGTGCCCCCAGAAAACTTATTCCGTATCTCATCCTTCATCCCCACTGTGGGTTGCATGTAGATTCAAACCCTGACTCTAACTAGCTCCTGTGAACTTCAGTGTCATCGGCTGGAACACCTCTCCATTAAAGTTAGTGTGAGGGTTAAATGAGAGAATGCACGAGCAAGAAGTGGTGTCTTGCATATAAGTAGTGGTCCATAAATGTTCCCTTTGTTTCCTCTCTGGCTCCACCTATTCCTCTTCCTACTTTGTGGTATCAGGTGATCCTTCCAGAGACCAGGGACAAAGAAACATAGGCTGCCAGCTGCATGCCACCTGCATCCCAACATGCCCTAGCCCCCTGTTCATCCAAGAGAAGTGAACTGAGCAGGTGCACAGAGGCAAGCATTGACCAGGCGCTACAGTCACTCCCACAGAGAAGAAAAATGTGTCTGGCTCTTATTCAAGGCCTATCCTAGTATGGTCTCAACCTAAGTTGGAAAATTTACTTCACACCATTCCCACCATAGGCTCTCTCCCTATGTGACAATTTTTCTGACCCAGGAACAGATAACCACACCCAACATCCCTCCCCACTGAGACCCTGTCTTCTCTCCACGAACCCCTCACCCATGCTCTTGCTCTTGCAATTTCCTCAACACGGAGCTCTTTTTCCTCACTTCTCCAAAAGCTCACAACCCTTTAAAAGGCACCAAGATGGGGTGCCTGGGTGGCTCAGTCGGTTAAGCGTCTGACTTCTGCTCAGGTCATGATCTCACGGTTCGTGAGTTCAAGCCCCACGTCGGGCTCTGTGCTGACAGCTCAGAGCCTGGAGCCTGCTTCGGATTCTGTGTCTCCCTCTCTCTCTGCCCCTCTCCTGTTCATGCTCTGTCTCTCCCTGTCTCAAAAATAAATAAAACATTAAAAAAAAAATTTAAAGGCACCAAGAGGCCCTCCTGCCCCTTTACCAGCCCCTTTTACTATCATTCTCCATGCCATGACCAACATGACGGACCCACCAAACACAACTGATGTGAACGCATTTCCCTTGAAGCCTCCCTTAACTTGAATGCTTGGATCTCTCCTGCGACATATATTCTGTATTTCTACCCTGACTTCTCCCACAGAGTAATCAAAGCGGGGCTTTGTGCTTCAGTTATTTCTGTACCTCTGTCTGGACTGTAGGTTGTAAATTCCCCCAAGGTGAGAGATTAGATCCTCCTCATCTTTAAACATCCCTCCCATTGACCTTTCCCAGTAGGGGCTACAATATTTGTTGAATTGAGTTGAACATATTTCCCCTTGTTTTAGGGGAATCTTCAAGAAGGACTGGGGACAATAGGGTTGTCAGATAGAATGACCTGTTAAGTTTGAATTTCAGATAAACAAAGAGAAATTTTTAGTATGCCTCAAATATTGCATGGGATAAACTTACACCAAACAGTTGTTTATATAAAACTTGAATTTAACTGGGTATTTTGTATTTTTATTTGCTAAATCTGGCAACTCTAAGTGGTAAATATGTTATAAAAGGCAACAATGAGGGAATATACCATATTCATTTGAAGTATGTTGGATATATTCAGAGTCAGTGCAGTTTATTTTTTTAAGCTTTTTATTTTAATTCCAGTATCGTTAACATACAATGTTCTATTAGTTTCAGGTGTACAATATAGTGATTCAACAATTATATACATTACTCAGTGTTCATCATGATAAGGGTACTCTTTAATCCCTTTCACCTATTTCACCCATCCCCCTACCCACCTCCCCTCTGGTAACCAGTTCTCCATGGTTAAAAGTCCTTTTCTCGGTTTGTCCTTCTCTCTTTTTTTCCCCTTTGTTCATTTGTTTTTTATTCCACATGAGTGCAATCATATGATATTTCTCTTTCTCTGATTGGCTTATTTCGTTTAGCATTATATTCTCTAGCTCCATTCCTGTTGTTGCAAATGGCAAGATTTCATTCTTTTTTATGGCTAAAAAATATTCATCGTATGTGTATACCACATCTTCTTTATCCTATCCTCTTTTGATGAACAATTGTGCTGCTTCCATAATTTGGCTATTGTAAATAATGCTGCGATAAACATAGGCATATATACTACTTTGAATGAGTGCTTTTGTATTCTTTGGGTAAATATCCAGTAATGCAATTGCTGGATCATAGGGCAGTTCTATTTTTAACTTTTTTGAGGAACCTCCATACTGTTTTCCACAGTGGCTGTACAATTTGCACTCCCACTAACAGTGAATGCAGGTTCCTTTTCTTCTATATCCTTGCCAAAACTTGCTGTTTCTTGTGTTTTTGATTTTAGCTATTCTGACAGGTGTGAGGTGGTATCTCATGTAGTTTTGATTTGTATTTCCCTGATGATGAGTGATGTTGAGCATCTTTTCATGTGTCCATTGGCCATCTGAATGTCTTCTTTGGAAAAATGTCTATTTATGTGTTCTGTCCATTTTTACTTGGATATTTGTTTTTGGTTTGTTGAGTTGTATCTGTTCTTTATATACAGTATTCTGGATATAAACCCTTGGTCAGATAAGTCATTTAGAAATCTCCCATTTATTAGGTTGCCTTTAGTTTTATTGATTGTTTCCTTCACTGTGCCAAACCTTTTTATTTTGATGTAGTCCCAACAGTTTATTTTTGCTTTTGTTTCCCTTGCCAGAGGAGATATATCTAGAAGGATATTGCTACAGCCAATGTCAGAGAAATTATTGCCTGTTTCTTCTAGGATTTTTTAGTTTCAGGCTTCACGTTTAGATCTTTAATCCATTTTGAACTTATTTAAAAAAATGTTTTTACATTTATTTATTTTTGAGAGACAGAGAGACAGAATGTGAGCAGGGGAGGGGCAGAGAGAGAAGGAGACACAGAATCTGAAGCAGGTTCCAGGCTCTGAGCAAACTGTCAGCATAGAGCCTGACATGGGGCTCAAACCCACAAACCGTGAGATCATGTCCTGAGACAAAGTTGTACACTCAACCGACTAAGCCACCCAGGTGCCCCCCATTTTGAGCTTATTTTTGTGTATGCTGTAAAAAAGTGGTCCAATTTCTTTTTTCTGCATGTGGCTGTCCAGTTTTTCCAGCACCATTTGTTGAGGAGACTGTCTTTTTCCCATTGCATAGTCTTGCTTCTTTTTTAAAAAATTTTATATTTCAAATGTATTTTATTTTTTATATGAAATTTATTGTCAAATTGGTTTCCATACAACACCCAGTGCTCACCCCAACAGGTGCCCTCCTCAATGCCCATCACCCACTTTCCCTTCCCTGCCACCCTCCATCAACCCTCAGTTTATTCTCAGTTTTTAAGAGTCTCTTATGGTTTGGCGCCCTCCCTCTCTCTCTAATTTTTTCCCCTTCCCCTCCCCCATGGCCTTCTGTTAAGTTTCTCAGGATATGCATCAGAGTGAAAACATATGGTATCTGTCTTTCTCTGTATGACTTATTTCACTTAGCATAACACTCTCCAGTTCCATCCACGTTGCTACAAAGGGCCATATTTCATTCTTTCCCATTGCCACGTAGTACTCCATTGTGTATATAAACCACAATTTCTTCATCCATTCATCAGTTGATGGACATTTAGGCTCTTTCCATAATTTAGGCTATTGTTGAAAGTGCTACTATAAACATTGGGGTACAAGTGCCCCTATGCACCAGCACTCCTATATCCCTGGGGTAAATTCCTAGCAGTGCTATTGCTGGGTCACAGGGTAGATCTATTTTTAATTTTTCAGGACCCTCCACACTGTTTTCCAGAGCGACTGCACCAGTTTGCATTCCCACCAACAGTGCAAGAGGGTTCCCGTTTCTTCACATCCTCTCCAGCATCTATAGTCTCCTGATTTGTTCATTTTAGCCACCCTGACTGGCGTGAGGTGATATCTGAGTGTGGTTTTGATTTTTATTTCCCTGATGAGGAGTGACATTGAGCATCTTTTCATGAGCCTTTGGCCATCTGGATGTATTCTTGCTTCTTTTGTTGAAAATTAATTGGGTTTGCTTCTAAGCTCTCTATCCTATTCCATTGATCTATGTGTCTTTTTGTGCTAGTACCATACTGTTTTGATTATAGCTTTGTAGTATAACTTGAAATCTGGAATTGTGATAGCTCCACTTTTGTTTTTCTTTTTCAAGATAGCAGAGTCTTTTGTAGTTCCATATAAATTTTAGTATTTTTTGGTTCTGTATCTGTAAAAAATGGCGTTCGTGTTTTGATAGGGTTTGCTTTAAATCTGTAGATTGCTTTGGGTATTATGGACACTTTAACAATATTTGTTCTTTCAATCCATGAACATAGAATATCTTTCCATTTGTGTCATCTTCAATTTCTTTCATCAGTGTCTTAAAGTTTTCAGAGTGTCAGTCTTTCACCTCCTTGGGTAAGTTTATTCCTAGGTATTTTATAATTTTGGTGAAATTGTGAACGGAATTGCTTTTTTAATTTACCTTTTGGTTGCTTCCTTATTATGCAATGCATATACATTTCTGTACATTGATTTTCTATCCTGTGACCTTACTGAATTTGTTTATCAGTTCTAGTAGCTTTTGGTGGAGTCTTTCAGGTTTTCTATATAGAATATCATGTCATCTGCAAATAGTGAGAGTTTTACTTCTTCCTTACCAACTTAGATGCCTTTTATTTCTTTTTCTTGTCTGATTGTTACAGCTAGAACTTCTAGTACTATGTTGAATAAAAGTGGTGAGGGGGGACTTCCTTGTCTTGTTCCTGACCTGTGGGAAAAAGCTCTCAGTTCTTTCTCATTTAGGGTGAAGTTAACTGTGGTTTTTCATTTATGCCCTTTATTTTGTTGAGGTATATTCCATCTAAACCTACTTGGGTTGAGGGTTTTCATCATGACAATATTGTATGTTGCCAAATGCTTTTTATTCATCTGTTGAAATGATCATATGGTTCTTATCCTTTCTCATACTGATGTGATGTATCACATTGACTGATTTGTGAATGTTGAATCACACTTGCATCCCAGGAATACATCCCACTTGATCATGGTAAATGATTTTTAATGTATTGCTGGATTTGTTTTGATAGTATTTTGTTGAGGATTTTTGCATCTATGTTCATCAGAGATACTGCCCTGTAGTTCTCCTTTTTTTTTTTTTTTTTTGGTAATGTCTATCTGGTTTTGGGGTCAGGTAATGCAGGTCTCATAGAATGAATTTGGAAGTTTTCCTTTCTCTTGTATTATTTGGAACAGTTTAAGAATAGGTATTAACTCTTCTTTAAATGTTTGATAGAATTCACCTGTGAAGCAATCTGGTCCTGGACTTTAGTTTGTTGGGAGTTTTTTGGTTACTGATTCAATTTCATTGCTGGTAATCAGTCTGTTAAAATTTTCTATTTCTTCCTGTTTTAGGAGGTTATATGTTGATAGGAATTTATTTATTTCTTCTAGGTTGTCCAATTGTTGGCATATAACTTTTCGTAATATTCCCTTATAATCCTTTGTATTTCTGTGTTGTTAGTTGTATTTCTCCTGTTTTCTTTCTAATTTTGTTTGAGTCCTCTCTTCCCCCCCCCCTTTTTTTTTTATGAAATCTGTCTAAAGGTTTATCAATTTTGTTGACTTTTTCAAAGAATCAGCTCCTGGTTTCATTAATCTGTTCTGTTGTTTTTCAGTTTCAATTTTGTTTACTTCTACTCTAATACTTATTATTTCCTTCCTTCTACTGGTTTTAGGTTTTGTTTGTTCTTCTTGTTCTAGCTCCTTTAGGTATAAGGTTAGGTTGTTTATTTGATATTTTTCTTGCTTCTTGAGGTAACCCCTGTATCACTATAATCTTTCCTCTTAGAACCACTTATGCTTCATCCCAAAGATATTGGACCTATGTGTTTCCATTTTCATTTATTTCCATGTATTTTTTGATTTCCACTTTGATTTCTTGGTTGACCCATTCATTGTTTAGTAGCATATTATTCAGCTTCCATGTATGTTTGCTCTTTTCAGATTTTTTTCCCTTGTGGCTGATTTCTAGTTTCACAGTGTTGTCATCAGAAAATACGCATGGAATGACGTCAGTCTTTTTGAATTTGTTGAGACTCATTTTCTGACCTAACGTGATCTGTGGAGAATGTTCTATGTGCACTTGAAGGAATGTATATTCTTCTGTGTTAGGATGGAAAGTTCTAAGTATATCTGTTAAATCCATCTGTTCCAGGGTGTCATTCAAAGCCACTATTTTCTTATTGATTTTCTGTTTAGATGATCTCTCCATTGAGGAGTGAGATGTGTAAAGTCCCCTACTATTATTGTATTACTATCGATTGTTTCATTTATATTTGTTACTAACTGCTTTAAGCATTTGGGTGCTCCCATGCTGGGTGTATAAATATTTATAGTTGTTATGGTTTCTAGTTGGATTGTCCCCTTTACATATAGCGTCTTTCTTTGTCTCTTGTTACAGTCTTTTTTTTTTTTTTTTTTTTTAGTCTATTTTGTCTGATGTAAGTATTGTTATCTTGGCTTTCTTTTCACCTCCATTTAGATGATAAATGCTTCTCCATCTTTCACTTTCAGTCTGCATTGTCTTTAGATCTGAAATAAGTCTAGAATATAGTTGGGTTTTGGTTTTTATCCATTCTGTCACCCTGTGTCTTTTGATTGCAGTGTTTAGTCCATTTACATTCAAAGTAATTATTGATAGGTATATGTATTTATTGCTGTTTTGTTACTTGTTTTATGGTTTTTGTAGTTCTTCTCATTTCTTTATTCCCCTTCTCTCTTCTCTCACAATAAGTTGGCTTTCTTTAGTGATATACTTGGATTCCTTTCTCTTTATTTTTTGCATATCTATTACTGGCTTTTGATTTGTGGTTACCATTCAGCTTATATATAACAGCTTCTGTATATAGCAGTCTATATTAAGTTGATGGTTGCTTAAGTTTGAACTCATTCTTTACTCCTCCCTTCTCCAGTTTTAGTTATATGGTGTCATACTTTACATCATTTTATTTTGTGAATCCCTTGACTGATTTTTACAGATATATTTATTTTTACTCTTTTTGTGCTTCCTACTTTCCTTACTCTTGCTTATAGTCTTTGTTTCCCATTCAAAGAATCCTCTTTTTTAAAATTTTATTTTATTTATTTTGAGAGAAAGAGAAAGAGAGAAAGAAAACAAACAAGGGAAGGGCAAAGAGAGAGGAAAAGAGAGAATCCTAAGTAGGTTTCGTGCTGTCAGCATACAGCCTGAGGCTGGGCTCCATCCCATTTACTGTGAGATCATGACTGGAACTGAAATCAAGAGTTAAATGTTCAATCTACTGAGCCACCCGGGCATCCCTCAGAGAATCCTCTTTAACATTTCTTGTAGGGCTGGTTTAGTGTTTATGAATTCCTTTAACTTTTGGTGGTGTGAGAAACTCTTTATCTCTCCTTCTATTCTGAGTGATGGTCTTGTGGATAGAGTATTCTTGACTGTAGATTTTTCCCTTTCAGTACTTTGAATATTTTATGCCACTCCCTTCTGGCCTGCAAAATCTTTGATAAAAAATTCACTGATAGACTTACAGCATTTCCCTTGTATGTAACTGTCTTCTTTTCTCTTGCTGCTTTTAAAATTCTCTCTTTATCATGACTTATTGCTATCTTAATTACTATGTGTCTTGGTGTGGACCTCTTGGGGTTGCTTTTGTTGGGAATCTCTGTGCCTTCTGCATCTAGATTTGTGTTTTCTTCCCCAGATTCAGGAAGCTTTCAGTTATTATTTCTCCAAATAAATTTTCTTCCCCTTTTCTCTCTCTTCTCCTTCTTGGGTCCCTCTAATGCAAATGTTATTATATTTGATAGAGCCACTGAGTTCCCTAAGTTTATTCTCAGTTTGCATATTTTTTCTCTCACCTGCTCAGCTTGAG
This sequence comes from Panthera uncia, assembly GCF_023721935.1. Taxonomy (NCBI): domain Eukaryota; kingdom Metazoa; phylum Chordata; class Mammalia; order Carnivora; family Felidae; genus Panthera; species Panthera uncia. The sequence continues at coordinate 21,201,036 of NW_026057580.1, forward strand.
TACTTTCCATTACCTGTCTTCCATGTCACTGATTCACTCTTCTTCTTCACCTAGTCTACTATTTAGTCCATTTGTGTAATTTTAATTTCATTTATTGTGTTCTTCATCTCTGATTGGTTATTTTTTTAATCTCATAGTTAAGGGTCTCACTTAGGTCCTCCATACTTTTCTCAAGTCCACTTAGTACCTTTATGATCATTACTTTAGATTCTCTATCAGGCATATTACATATCTCCATTTTGCTTAGGTCCCTTGCTGTGATTTTGTCCTATGCTTTAATTTGGGACATATACCTCTCTACTCATTTTGTCTAACTCTCTGTATCTCTGGAAAGACAGCTATGTCTCCTGCACTTGGGAGTAATGGCCTTATGAAGAAGAGGTCCTGTAGTGCCCAGAACCTTGTGCTTCAGAGGTGTCTTCTATGTGTGACGCACATACCCTGATATTGTGACTGAGCCAGTTTTTCCTTCAGTTATCTGTAATGGCTCTTTTTGCCTGTTATGTACAGTCTTTGGTACCTGTGGTGTTAGTAGGCCAAATTGGGGATGCGTTGCACTTGAGTCAGACCCAGTGTTTGCCAGAGATGAAGTAGCACCAAACTTCAGGGTATTTTCCATATGTTGTCCTCTGAGAAGCTTTCATTGGTAAGTAGAGTCTGCAGTCAGACCAGTTGTCCACCTCCAGCCCATTGCTGGGTCTTCAGTCTGACTAACATGTGTGGTTATCTTTCCCTGTCTCTAGGGCAAGCGTCACTTTGGAGAAGTGCTGATCACTGTAAGGGTTGTTTTCACACTGCCAGGCCTGTGGCCCTGCCCTGTCTGGGCTCTGGCCAAGAGTACATTGGAAAGTGTGGATCTGCCAAAGCACAGTGTGGGGAGGGCGGTGGAGTGGCCGTGCTAGTGGCTTTGTGCCTCCCCGTCCTTTTCCGGATAGGCCCCGCAGAATTAGGATTGAAACAGCCTTCCTATGTTTCCTGCAGATGCATAGCGGGGGTGGGGGGATAGTGGGGTCACAGTGCTAGCAAGTTTTGTGGGCCGCCCCACCTTGACCTCTGTGGGAGGGGCCCTGCAGTGCCTACACTGAGGTGGTCTGTCTGGACAGCATGGGCAGCAGTGCTGGCAAGTTAGATAGGGAGTCCCGTAGGTGGCCACGTGTTTACCTTTTGGGGGGGGGGTATGAAATGGTGCCTGCAAGTTCTTTTGTTCCTAGAGGAGTTCTCCAGAGAATTCTGCCCCTCTGGCTCATGTTCTGAGATGAGTAAGTAATTCTTTAGTATACCCCAGGCATCTTTAAAACTGCTGTTTCTATGCTCTACTTCCATGGGCTGTTGTGTTGTCTCTTTCAGGGCAAGGACTTAGTTTCCTCTCCCCCTCCCCCTCCTGGTTCTCTCAGAACCAAGATCATTGTTTGTTTTTTTTTTAATTCCAGGTTTTAAGTTTTGCTGCTTATAAGAACTCTCAAAATTTGGTCCCTCTGGTTTTCAAAGCCAAACGTTATAGGAATTTATCTTCCCTGTGCAGGTTCCCCAGTGTGATAGTCTATTTCTCTCTTCTCTCCATGCCTGCAGGGTCCCTCCCTCCTGCGGACAGTCTTATGAGTCCATTTATTTCCCAACTGTGTCTCCACCCTTCCTACCTTCTTTGATGTCACCTCGTGTGTACATTTAGTTGAGGAGTTTATTCTGCCAGTCTTTGGATTGTTTTCTGGTTATTTACACTGATGTGAGCATTATCTGGGTGTATTGATGGGATGAGGTGAGACTTGGGTCCTACTCTGCCACCTTCCCCAGAAGTCAAATCACTGCAGTTTTTTGACACTCTCCTGAGAGAACTGCTCTGACTTTCGCATCTGTTACCAGCGTTCAATATTCATTGTTGCTCATCTGAAAGACACACAAGTTGCTGTTCCCTAGAAAAGTCCCCCATGATATCTGTAGGTGGTCACCAAACCTGCCACATGCTTGCTGTTAGCTCACACCATCTCTGAGCCAGATCATTGGGTCACACAGAAGAAAAGGATCAATAAGACAATTTTTCTTGAGAAAAGCACTGAGTTAACAGGAGCCACTAATGTCCTCTTTTCCCTTTATTTGAATAATCACCGTATTCTTTATATAACTTTTCCTTCTGGGTGTACCTTTCAAACAAATGAAGCAGCCCCCTCTTACTACACTGTTTTCTCTTTCCTAGCATAGTTCTTTTTTCTAGTTCCTTCAACCCTAAAATCTCCTCTTTCAAGTCCATTTTCTCTGTTGTTTCACATCTTCATGCATCTCAGAGAAAGAAAAGTTCATTTCAGTAAATATATCATGATTTAAGAAATGTACCCAGCATTTCACACTCAAAAAAAATCAAGCAGAGGGATGCCTGGGTGGCTCAGATAAGCGTCTGACTTCGGCTCAGGTCATGGTCTCGCGGTTTGTGGGTCCAAGCCCCGTGTCAGTCTCTGTGCCAACAGCTTGCTCAGAGCCTGCAGCCTGCTTTGGATTCTGCGTCTCCCTCGCTCTCTGCCCATCCCCCGCTTACACACTGTCTCTCTCTCCCTCAAAAATAAATAAACATTAAAATTTTTTTTAAAAAACTCAAAAAAATCAAGGAGATAAAGAACACACACACACACATCCCACACTGTCATTAAATTAAAAGCCATTGCAGTCCCCTTCTGATTGCTCTGAGCTCCATTCTTCCCTGTCAAACAATACTAACCAATGAGTGGTTTGTAATACAAACCAAATCTTAGCTACACGAGGCTTTCTGAAGAGCAGTTCTGCAGCAGGGGGAGGGCTTCCAACTCTCCTGCAGTCTGGATGTGTGCGAATTTCCAGCAAAGCACTCAGCGGGAAGCAGGGGGGAATGTGCCGGCTTACTTTCAGTTAATATGAGGACAGATGGCTTCTTTGTTTTTGTCTTTACCTTAATTGAAATGAAACAAGTAAACCAAAGAGTAAACACCTCTCTGTAAGCCTAGTTGCGTTCCCCTTTCTCTATTCTATTCACTGTCAAGCTGTTGCCATTGGGGAACAGCTGAATGTGGTGAAGGAAGGTCCTGCCTCCACATTGTCATCTATCTCCTTAACCCAGGGAAATCTGGCCCTTGATGCCAACCCTTAACCTGAAACTATTTCTTTCGAAATTCACCAGCAACTAGAGGGGCCAAACAAAGACACTTTGGAGAGTGAAAGAAATGCCATTAATAATTACACTAAAAAAACAGGTATAAACATGAATGGTCCCCATCAAGAACCTTCTATCTGATGAATACAAACCCTCTTTCCCAGAGGGAACGGTGAAGGAAACTCTTATAATCATATTATGCCCTTCATATAGAACATGGACTAAATCTTCCACATTGCTGCTTTGAACCAATAATATGCACACCCATGTGCCTGTGCATATGTCATTTGAGTCACATTCACATGAGCCTTACCTAGAGTCCTGTCTTTATTCACAGGTATGCCTAGAGCCACCAGAATATCAAGTTCGAAACAATCTCTATTCAGCTGCTGTTTACTGGGGCGTACTGTAGGCCAGGTGGTGTCCTAAGGGGGCGTACAATGCACTGGCGAACACAAATGTCCCTGCAGCCATCGCATTTACATCCTCCTGCAGGAATAAGACCATGAACAGAATGCATATACGTGTATCATAAAATAGGACTGTGATACATGCAATGAAGAAATAGGGGGGTTTGGATAGAGCATGATGATGTGTGTGTAGGAGGGGGCACACACTATGTTACATAGTGGTCAGCAAAGGCCTTCTGAGGGGGCTGCATCTGTGTAGGAAGAGAACTGAAATGAGGAGTGAGTTGTGCAAATGATGCGGAGAAGAGCATATTAGGCAGGGGAAATAGCATGTCCAAAGGTCCTGGGGCAGCTTGTGCTTGGTAGCTCAAGGGACAGGAAGGAGCCCAGTGTGATCTGAGTACAATGAGATGAGAGAGTGTTAGGAGAATGAGATCAGATAGGAAACTTGGATAGGTCACTGTGACTTTGTAAGCCAAAGTAAGAATTTAGACTTTAAGAGACACTGACTTCAGTTTTGAAAAATGAAGAGTCATCTAACAGATAAGGAGGAAGAAAAATTCCAGGCAGAGGAAACAGCATGTACAGTGGTGCAGAGGGGCTGGTCTTACGTCTTTGGGAGAGTTTCTGAGGGTTGATCCTGGTGGAGTCCAACGTTATGAGAGATGAGCCTGTGAGGGATGTCAGGGCCAGGCCGCAGTGTGCTCACTGTGTGAAGGTCCACTTGTCCACCAGCCTCCCTTGTAGTGTGGCCACAAATTTTCTTCTGGGCAAGATGTGAGCATGGTGTGACAGCAGGTTTTGACAGGAGGGGTCAGCTCAGATCCACCATCACTGGCAAAAAGACCAGTTAGTCCAGGCCCCGAATGATGTCTTTATGGCCATTTGTTGTCTTTCCTGAACTCAGAAGCAGAGGCCCAGGAAGCTACTACTCCCTGAGATGAAAGGACTTATACACTAGGATGAGGGCCTGCACCCTCAGAGTGAGGAGGTTGAAGGAAGAGGAAAAAAGCTTATGAACAAAAGAGGAGTTTGGTTCAGAAACTATGGATGAAAGAGAGGAAACACTCCAAAATGCTAGGCTTCTTGCAGGGGAGCAAGGCTCGAACCCAGGGGAGTCTCTGACAAATGCCATAGTCTTCTCTCTGAGGAGAGCCTGTTCCCACTGGCCGGATGCAACCTTATTTCTGCTAAATTATCTCATTGCTGTTTTCACATCAGCACTGCACAAAACAACACAAGCTAGGAGTCACAGATCAACCTCCCAAGTATAGGACAGAGAAATCTCTCCATGTTCTGAACCAAGATGACTCCTGACAAAATTGTGCAACAGTTGAGGCTGACATTCACTGCTTCCCACATCTGCCTGCAGCCCAGGGTTTGTTTTGGTCTCAGCAAGGATGTCAACTGATTAGGCTTCAGGTGCCACTGCCATACAGGGTGTTTGGAGGCTTCTGGGAGGCAACTTGGCACTCATTTCTAAAGGCCACCTTAGAGGGCTGGGGGATTGGGTGGGACAGGTAAAGATCTGCCTTATTCCTCAGCCTAAAAACTAGAAACTGCACCTCAGTTTTCTTTGCCTATAAAAGAAGAGTGATTTCAGAAGAGTGCTTGATTTGACTGAAGAAAGTTTCTGGAGTGATGGGCAACATAGAACTGTGAATGGATAGTGTTCATCTTACATTGTAGGGATTATGTGTTCGTTCATTTCTTTGACCAAAATGTGAGTGCCTTCTGTGTGCCTGGCATTATTCAAGGTGACACAGTTATGGCAGTAAACATGTATCCTGCTGTTTCGTATTTTAAATATTATATGGAGTAAGAACAGAATCAAAGGATATTGGGAAGGGTCCTTTCTCTTTCTTGGTATTTCTTACTAATGAGTCATCACAGGGCATTCTAGAGCAATAGAGGGGCTGGTAGCCTGCCTAGATCATTCAGTGAGCTCAGGACATGTCCACCTTTTCTGACAGGTCAGGCAACTAGGAGCTCAGACTAGGAGGATATAGGTAAGTGATTGGTATTCCAAATAGTAGGTAAACTTTGAAACATGGAGTAAATTGTTTAATCCAGTAATCAACAAGTTTCAACTTCTCCTGGTTGTATTAGTTTTCCAGGGCTGCTGTAACAAAGCACAAAAAGTTGGTAGGCTTAAAGCAATCGAAATTTATTCTGTCACAGTTCTGAAGACTAGATATCTTTTTTTAATTTAAATTTTAGTTAACATACAGTACAGTATTGGTTTTGGGAGTAGAATTCAGTGATTCATCATTTACATACAACCGAGTGCTCATCACAACTAAGGAGGGTCCTCCTTAGTGCCCATAATCAATCTAGTCCAACTCCCACCCACCTCCCTCTGTCAACCCATAGTTTGTTCCCTATCATTAAGAGTCTCTTGTGGTTTGATTCCCTCTCTTCTCTTCCCCCCTTCCCACAAGTTCGTCTGTTTTAAACTCCACATATGAGTGAAATCATATAGTATTTGTCTTTCTCTGATTGACTTACTTCACTTAGCATAGCACATTCTAGCTCCGTCCATGTCATTGCAAATGGCAAGATTTCATTCGTTTTGATGTGATGGCTAAGTAATATTCCATTGTATATGTCTACCATATCTTCTTTATTCATCAGTCAATGGACATTTGGGCTCTCTCCATAATTCCACTATTGTTGATAATGCTGCTGTAAATATCAGGGTGTATGTACCCCTTCAAATCTGTATTTTTGTATCCTTTGGGTAAATACCTAATAGTGCAATTACTGGATCATAGGGCTGTTCTACTTTTCGTTTCTTGAGAAACCTCCTTACTGTTCTCCAGAGTGGCTGCACCAGTTTGCATTCCCACCACCAGCGTAAGAGATTTCCCCTTTCTCCACATCCTCACCAACACCTATTGTTGCTTGTGTTGTTGATTTTATCCATTCTGACAGGTGCTATCTCATTGTGGTTTTTTTCTCTTTCTTTTTTTTAAATTTATTTTTATTTTTAAAAAATTTACATCCAAGTTAGCTAGCATATAGTGCAACAATGATTTCAGGAGTAGATTCTTGAATTCCCTTTGACCATTTAGCCCATCTCCCCTCCCATAATCCCTCCAGCAACCCTCTGTTCTGTATATTTAAGAGTCTCTTATGTTTTGTCCCCCTCCCTGTTTTTATATTATTTTTGTTTCCCTTCCCATATGTTCATCTGTTTTCTATATTAAAATTCCCACATGAGTGAAATCATATGATATTTGTCTTTCTCTAATTTCATTTAGCATAATACCCTCTAGTTCCATCTACGTAATTGCAAATGGCAAGATTGCATTCTTTTTGATTGCCAAGTAATACTCCATTGTATATATATATACCACATCTTCTTTATCCATTCATCCATCGATGGACATTTGGGCTCTTTCCATACTTTGGCTATTGTTGATAGTGCTGCTATAAACATGGGGGTGCATGTGTCCCTTCAAAACAGCACACCTGTATCCCGAGGATAAATGCCTAGTAGTGCAATTGCTGGGTCGTGGGGTAGTTATATGTTTAATTTTTTGAGGAAACTCCATACTGTTTTCCAGAGTGGCTGCACCAGTTTGAATTCCTGCCAGCAGTGAAAGAGAGATCCTCTTTCTCCACATCGTCGCCAACATTTGTTGTTGCCTGAATTGTTAATGTTAGCCATAATGAAAGGTGTGAGATGATATCTCATTGTGGTTTTGATTTGTATTTCCCTGGTGATGAGTGATGTTGAGTATTTTTTCGTGTGTCGGTTGGCCATCTGGATGTCTTTGGAGAAGTGTCTATTCATGTCTTTTGCCTATTTATTCACTGGATTATTTGTTTTTTGGGTGTTGAGTTAGATAAGTTCTTTATAGATTTTAGATACTAGCCCTTTATCTGATATGTCATTTGCAAATATCTTCTCCCATTCTGTCAGTTGCCTTTTAGTTTTGCTGATTATTTCCTTCACTGTGAAGAAGGTTTTTATTTTGATGAGGTCCCAATAGTTCATTTTTGTTTTGGTTTCTCTTGCCTCTGGAGACGTGTTGAGTAAGAAGTTGGTACGGCCGAGGTCAAAGAGGTTTTTGCCTGCTTTCTCCTCGAGGATTTTGATGGCTACCTGTCTTACATTTAGGTCTTTCATCCACTTTGAGTTTATTTTTGGGTATGGTGTAAGAAAGTGGTCCAGGTTCATTCTTCTGCATTGTTGCTGTCCAGTTTTCCTAGTACCATTTGCTGAAGAGACTGTCTTTATTCCATTGGATATTCTTTCCTGCTTTGTCAAAGATTAGTTGGCCATCCGCTTGTGGGTCCATTTCTGGGTTCTCTATTCTGTTCCATTGATCTGAGTGTCTGTTCTTGTGCCAGTACCATACTTCTTGATGAATACAGCTTTGTAATACAGCTTGAAGTCCGGGATTGTGATGCCTCCTGCTTTGGTTTTCTTTTTCCAGATTGTTTTGGCTATTTGGGGTCTTTTGTGGTTCCATACACATTTTAGGATTGTTTGTTCTAGCTCTGTGATCTCATTGTGGTTTTGATTTGCATTTCCCTGATGATGAGTGATGTTGAGTATCTTTTCGTGTGTCTGTTGGCCATCCGGATGCCTCTTTGGAAAAGTGCCTATTCATTAAATACCAGAAATCTTAGACGAAGGTGTTGTCAGGGGTATGCTCTCTCTGGAGACTCTGGGAAGGAACCCTTCCTTGCCAGCAGTCCTGAGCATTCCTTGGTTTGTGGCAAAACAACTTCAGTTCTCTGCATTCATCTTCACAAGTCCTTTTTCCCTGTGTGTTTTTAGATCTTCTCTTATAAGGACACCAATCATTGGATTTAACACCTGCCTTCATCCAATATGACCTTATCTTAATTATATCTTCAAGGAGTTATTTCCAAATAAGGTAACATTCACAGGTATTGGGGATTAGGGCATCAACCTATCTTTTTGGGGAGCACAGTTCAAACCACAACACAGTTAAGTCAAGGGATACCAAGAGGGAAGGTGAAGGGAGCAACCCACCCAGATGCAGGCAATAATGGCTACATTATCCATACAGAGCTTAAAAGTAGCTTTAAAAAAATTTTTTTTTAACGTTTATTTATTTTTGAGACAGAGAGAGACAGAGCATGAATGGGGGAGGGTCAGAGAGAGAGGGAGACACAGAATCCGAAACAGGCTCCAGGCTCTGAGCTGTCAGCACAGAGCCCGACGCAGGGCTCAAACTCACGGACCGCGAGATCGTGACCTGAGCCGAAGTCGGACGCCCAACCGACCGAGCCACCCAGGCGCCCCAAAAGTAGCTTTAAAACTCAGTCTTTGTAATTATCACCATGCTCCCAGAGTTGTGAACAACATGAGTGGTAAATATTCCTCCCCACCATGGGACCTCCTACCATTGCCACCACACTCCTCCTACTCCTACCTTAATAGGGATGTACATCATATTTGTTTACTAAGGCTGCCAGTAATAAAAAGTTCCACAGACTGGGTGATTTAAACCACAAACATAAAATTCCTCACAGTTCTAGAGGAAAGAAGTCCAAGATCAAGGTGTTGGCAGAGTTGGTTTCTTCAGAGGCTTCTCTCCTTGGCTTGTAGATGGTCATTCTCTCTGTCTCCACAACGTTGTCTTCTGTGTGTGTCAGTATTTACATTTCCGCTTCTTAGAAGGACACCAATCATGTTGGATTAGAGCTCATCCTAATGACCTCATTTGAACTTAATCAGCTCTTTAAAGACCTTACATCCAAATAGAGTCATGTTGTAAGATACTGGGAATTAGGACTGCAACATATGATTTGGGGAGGCAGGGTGGTGGGACATAATATAGCCCATAATTCCAGTGAATTCATCTATTCAATATATTAGGTCATATTATGGTTGAAACAAAACTCCTACTTTTTCTAAGAAACACATTCTCATGTTTACCAGCATTCTGTTATCACACTTATTACTATAGCATTTCACAAATGGGTTCCTAGGAAACACAGTTTCACAGCCATTACTTGGTTATAGAAGTTCATAGTGAAATGAGGTTTAGAGCAAAAAGTATCAAGATTCCCAAACTCATTTTATTATGGACCCCCTTTTTCAATGATTTACTTGATAACGCTTTTCAGAATAGTGCTTCTATATAACAAAGCTGAAAAAAGCTGATGTATGGCAATATAAAAACTGCGGAGGTATTGTTACGAATATATTTAATTGCTCTTTAAAAAACCAAAATGATGCTATTTGCCATTAAAAATTAACAATATTCTTGTGTATGTATTTTACTACAAAACAACAAAAAGATAAAACCAGGTAGTAATATTGTAGATAGCCATTTGTGATTCGAGTGTAGGACACAAATATGAACTTGTGTTCATGTTATGGAAATATGAGGAGCTAATTGATAATCAACCCTGATGTCAGCTAATGAAAAACCACTGGCTGACAGAGCTGGCAGGTAACTGAAGGTCAAGATGGCATGTTCCACTGAGGGCTTTCAATGACCTTTGATCCACTAAAAAAAATAAAAGAAAAAAGAAAAAAATATATAAAGAATAAAATAGGGATGCCTGGATGGCTCAGTCAGTTGAATGTCTAACTTTTGATTTTGGCTCAGGTCATGATCCCAGGGTTGTGGGGTGGAGCTCTGCATTGGGCTCCACACTGAGCACTGAGTCTGCTTAAGATTCATTCTCTCTCTCTCTCTCTCTCTCTCTCTCTCTGCCTCTGTCCCTCTCCCCTGCTTGTGCATGCCCTCTCTCTCTCTCTCTCAAAAAAAAAAAAAAAAAAAAAAAAAAATACAAGTACCCTAAGTTTGACCAACTAGAAGAAATCTTTGTACACATCTCAATTTGCTTCCGTTCTTTTCTCTCTGCTCACTTGTATTTATTGCATAATTGATATATCACGTATTAAGTTCTACCTCCTGTTTCATGTACTAAAATTGCATCCTAACCATTTTCTCATGCCATTAGAAATTGTTCATAAATATCAGTTGTAATGGTTGCAAAATACTACATACAATTTATTCCATAGATTAACATTTGAAATCATTTCCTTATTGATGGGCTTCGGGTAGTCTAATTTTCTTTTCTTTTTTTTAAATTTTATTTATTTTGAGTGAGAGAGTGCAAGAGGAAGAGGGCAGAGAGAGGGAGATAGAGAATCCCAAGCAGGCTCCACATTGTCAGACCACCCAGGCACCCCTAATTTTCTTTATTATAAAAAACATTGTGAAGAAATACCTTTATATTAATCTAAACAAATACATATTATGTATACATTCTGTATTTCTCAGAATGGATTCCTAAAAATAGACTTCTTGGGTAAAGATATGACTATTTTATGGCTCGTAGGCTCAGTACTATTGAAGATGAGAAGGTGACCATTTTTAAACTTTTTTTTTTAATGTTTATTTATTTTTGACAGACAGAGAGACAGAGCATGAGCAGGGGAGGGGCAGGGAGAGAGGGAGACACACAATCTGAAGCAGGCTCCAGGCTCTGAGCTGACAGCACAGAGACCGATGCAGGGCTCGAATTCACAGACCGCGAGATCATGACCTGAGCCGAAGTCAGACGCTCAACCGACTGAGCCACCCAGGTGTCCCGAGAAGGTGACCATTTTTGCTACATCTATGCCAGTGTCAAGTATGACACCTCAAAAAAAATCTCTGCTAATTCGATCAGTAAAAATTGATCCCATTTTAATTTTCATGTCCTTATTACAAATGAGTCTGGATAGTTTTCCATATACTCAATAGCTTTTCCTTTTTATTATTTTTTATTTTGAAATAATTAAAAAATTTTAACTGTGACAAAGTACATACAATGTAAAAGTTACCATCTTAAGCATGTTTAAGGGTAAAGCCCAGTAGTGTGAAATATATTCAGATTGTTGTACAACCAATATGCAGACATCTTTCATCTTGCAAAACTAAACTCTGTGTTCATTAAACAATGACTAACCATTCCTCTTACCCCTGGCAACAACAATTTACTTACTGTCTCTACAAATTTGACTGTTCTAAATATCTCATATAAGTGCCATAATACAGTATTTGTCTTTTTCTGACTGGCTTATTTCACTTAGCACAGTGTCCTTAAGGTTCACCTGTGTTGTAATATGTGTCAGAACTCCTTTCCTTTTTTTTCTCAATTTTTAAATTTTTAATGTTTGTTTATTTTTGAGAGAGAGAGAGCATGAGTGGGGAGGGGCAGAAAGAGAGGGAGACAGAGGACCTGAATGAGCTCCGCGCTGACAGCAGAGAGCCCAATGCAGGGCTCGAACTCACAAACCGTGAGATCATGACCTGAGCTGAAGTCAGACGCTTAAACAACTGAGCCACCCAGGCGCCCCAGAATTCCTTTCCTTTTTAAGACTGAATAATATTCCAGTGTATGTATACACTAGCTTCTGCTTTTCCATTCGTCTGTTGATGGATATTTGGGTTGTTCCCACTTTTAGGGCGTTGTGAAGTCTGCTGCAATAAGCATGGATGTAAAAATATCTCTTTGAGGCTTTGCTTGCAATACTTTGGGGTATACACCTGGGAGTGGAGTGACTGAATCCCGTGGTAATTTTATTTTTAATTTTTTTTTGCAGAACTGTCGCAATGTTTTCCATAGCAGCTGTACCATTTCACAATCCAGGCAACAGTGCATGAGGCTACAAGTTTCTCCACATCCTTGCCAACACTTGTTTTCTGTTTTGTTTTGTTTTTTTAAATAGTAGTCATTTTAAGGGGTGTGAGATGGTATCTCATTGTGGTTTTGATTTGCATTTCTCTAATGATTAGTCATATTGAGCATCTTTTCATGTTTTGTGGTCATTTGTATGTCTTCTTTGAAAAATTGTGTATTCAAGTCCTTTGCCCATTTTGTAAATCATTATTTGTTTTTTTTTCTTTATGCTATTATTACAGAGTAGTAAAATCTCCTGAATATCTATAGCCAGATACGAGATTTGCAAATACCTTCTCTCATTTTATAGGTTGCTTATCATTCATTTTATCGTTTCCTTTGATTCCCAGGGCTTGTTTTTTAAGTTGTGTTTATTAGCCTATAGTTTTATTTACTTGGCACTGAAATTGTCCAAAATTTAAGTGTTGGAGGTAATGCAGAGAAGGTCACCCGGAACTTGGCCAGGGAAGGCATAACAGCAATGCAGCGTTTTGGGGGTTTTTTGGTTTTGTTTTTGATTTTCTTGAAGTATACTTGGCATACGATAACGTGTTAGTTTCAGGTGTACAACATAGTCATTCAGTGTTTATGTACATTCCAAAATGATCCGCAGAATAAATCTAGTTGCCATCTGTTACCATACAAGTTATTACAATATTATTGACCCTTACCCTGTGCTGTACTTTACATCCAGCATGACTTAAATATTTTGTAACTGGAAGTTTGTATATCTTAATGCCTTTCACCTATTTTTCACACCCCCCACCCTTCTCCTTTCTGGCAGTCACCAATTCTCTGTATTTATGAGAATGTTTTGTGGCATTTGTTTTGTTTTTTGATGTCACATGTAAGTGAAATCACACAGTATTGGTCTTTTTCTAAATTCTTCATTTAGCATAATATGCTGTAGATCCATACATGTTTTCACAAATGGGAAAATCTCATTCTTTTGTATGGATGAGTAATCCATTTTATATGTATATCACATCTTCTTGCGTTCATGTATCAGTGGATACTCTGGTTGCTTCTATAACTTGGCTATCAAAAATAATGCTACAATGAATATAAGAGTGCATATGTTTTTTCAAGTTAGTGTTTTCATATTCTTCAGAAAAATACCCAGAAGTAGAATTGCTGAATTGTATGGTATTTTTATTCTTAATTTTTTCTGGAATGTCCATACCATTTTCCACAGTGGCTGCACCAATTTACATTCCCACCAACAGTTCAGGTTCTCTTTTCTCCACATCCTTGTGATCACTTGTTATCTCTTGTCTTCTTGATAGTAGCCATTCTGACAGATCTGAGGTGGTACCACTTTGTGGTTTTGATTTGCATTTGTCTTATTGATTAGTGATGTTGAACATCTTTTCATGTGATTGTTAGCCATCTGCATGTCTTTGGAAAAATGTCTATTCAGACCCTCCACACATCTTTTAATCAGATCGGTTTTTTTCTTGTTCAGTTGTAGGAATTCTTTATATATTTCAGCCATTAATCCCTTATGAGGTGTATCATTTGCAAACATCTACTCCCATTCAGTAGGTTGCCTTTTCATTTTGTTGATAGTTACTTCACTGTGCAAAAGCTTTTAGTTTGATATATTCCTGTTTATTTTTGCTTTTGTTGCCCATCACTGATGAGACATATGCAAAAAAATACTACTACAATCAGTGTCCAAAAGTCTACTGATTATGTTTTCTCTTAAAATTTTTATGATTTGAGGTATCACATTTATGTCTTTCATTCATTTTGAGTTTATTTTTGTGTATGGTGTAAGAAAGTGGTCCCATTTCATTCTTAGGCACATAGATGTCCAGTTTTCAACACCATTTACTAAAGAAAATTATTTTCCCCATTGTATATTCTTGCCTCTTTGTTGTAGATTAATTGACCATATAAGTGTGGGTTTATTTCTGGCCTCCCTATCCTGATTTCATTTTTCTATGAATCTATGTTTGAGCCAGTAACATACGGTTTTGATTACTATAGTTTTATAGTAGATCTTAAAATTGGGGATGTGATAACCTCCAGTTTTGTTATTCCTTCTCAAGATTTCCTTGGCTATTTGGGGTCTTTTGGGGTTCCATATGAATTTTAGTATTATTTGTTATAGTTCTGTGACAAATGCTGTTAGTACCTTGATGGGAATTGCATTGAGACTATAGATTGCTTTGGTAGTATAAACATTTTAACAATATCAATTCTTCCAATTCATGAGCATGGCATATCTTTCCATTTTTTTCATCATTTTCAGTTTCCTTCATCAATATCTTATGGTTTTCAGAGTATGGGTCTTTCATCTCTTTGGTTAAATTTATTCCTAGGTATCTTACTCTATTTGATACAATTGATTATGGAATTGTTTTCTTAACTTCTCTTTCTGATAGTTTGTTATTAATGTAGATAAATGCAACCGATTTTTGTACACTGATTTTGTATTTGCAACTTTACTGAGTTTATTTATCAATTCTAACAATTTTTTGGTGTTGTTGTTAGGGTTTTCTATGAATAGTATCATGTCATCTGCAAACAGTGACAGTTTCACTTCCTCCTTACCAATTTGTATGCCTTCTATTTATTTTTCTTGTCTGATTGCTACTGCTAAGACTTCCATTACTGTGATGAATTAAAGTGGTGAGGTGGGTATCCTTGTCTTGTTCTTGATCTTAGAGAAAAACTTCCAATTTTTCACCATTGAATATGAGATTGGCTCTGAGTTTTTTATATATGGCCTTTATTATGTTGAGATATGCTCTCTTTAAACCCATTTTGTTGAGGGGCACCTGGCTGGCTTGGTCAGTTAAGTATCCGACTTTGGCTCAGGTCATGATCTTGTGGTCTGTGAGTTCAAGCCCCACGTTGGGCTCTGTGCTGACAGCTTGGAGCCTGGAGCCAGCTTCAGATTCTGCGTCTCTCTCTCTCTCTCTGCTCCTCTTCTGCTCATACTCTGTCTCTCTCTCTCTCAAAAATAAACATTAAAAAAAATAAAACCCATTTTGTTGAGAGGTTTAGCATGAACAACTTATTTCTGTCAAATGCTTTTTCTTTTATTAAGACGGTCATATGATTGCTGATTTTTATTTTGGTAAAATGGTGTATCATATTGTTTGAGTGGCAAATATTGAACCATCCTTGCATGCTTACAATGAATCCCACTTGATGGTGATGAGTGATCCTTTCAATGTGGTTTTGAATGTGGCTTGCTAATATTTTTTGAGGATTTTTGCGTCTATGTTCATTAGGGATATTGGCCCATAGTTTTTTGTTTTGTTTTGTTTTTGTAGTGTCTTCGGCTTGTTCTGGTGAACTTGCCAAATGAATTTGGAAATGATTCTTCTTCCATTTTCTGGAAGAGTTGGAGAAGGGTGGGTATAAGTCATCTTTAAATGGTAGAATTCACCTGTAAAACTATCTGGTCTTGGACTTTTCTTTGTTGGGAGTTTTTTGATTGCCAATTTAGTTTCATTACTAGTAATTGGTCTGCTTAAATGTCCTATTTCTTGTTGATTAAGTCTTGGGATATTGTATGTTTCTAGAATTTATCTATTTTTTCTAAGATCTAATTTGTCAATGTATAATTGTAGTTTCTTACAATCCTTTGTATTTCCATGGTGTCTATTAACTTCCTCTCTTTTTATTTAAAAATTTTTTTAAGTTTATTTATTTTGAGAGACAAAGACACAGCATGAGTGGGGGAGGGACAGAGAGAAAGGGAAAGAGAGAGAATCTGAAGCAGCCTCCACACTGCTAGTGCAGAGCCCAATGTGGAGCTCAGTCTCACAAACTGTGAGATCATAATCTGAACCAAAATCAAGAGTCAGATGTTTGACTGAGCCACCCAGGTGCCCCACTCCTTCTCTTTTCAAAATAATTTTATTTATTTATGTCCGTTCTCTTTTTTTCTGGCTGAGCTTTATTAATTTTGTTTATCTTTTCAAAGAACCAACTGTAGGTTTCATTGATCTTTTCTATTTTTTTGTCTCCATTTTATTTATTTCCCCTCTGATGTTTGTTACTTTTTTCCTTCTACTCATGTTGGGCTTTGTTCTTTTTCTAGTTCCTTTAGGTGTAAAGTTATGCTGAGATTTTTCTTGTTACTGAGGTATGCCTATATCACTACCAATATCCTTTAGAACTGCTTTCACTGCATCCCAAAGATTTTGTCTGTTGTATTTTCATTTTCGTTTGTCTCCACATATCTTTTGATTTCATCTTTCATTTATTCATTGATCCATTAGCTATTTGGTAGCATATTGTTTAGCCTCCATGTGTTTGTGGTTTTCTAGTTTGTTTTTGTTTGTGTGTGTGAGATTGATTTTTCACTTTCATATTGCTGTGGTCAGAAAAGATGGCCAATGTGATTTCAGTCTTCTTAAATTTATTGAGATGTTTTTGTGGCCTAACATGTGATCTGTCCAGGAGAATGTTCCATGTGCACTTGAAAGAATGTGTATTCCTTTTTTTTTTTTTTTTGATGGAGTGTTTTGTATATTTCTCTTATGTCTATCTGGTCTAATGTGTCATTCAAAGACACTGTTTCCTTATTTTCTGATGGGACGATCTCTCCATTAATATAAAGGGGTATTAAAAGTCTTCCTACTATTATTGTATTACTGTCAATTTCTCTTTCTGCTTCTGTTAATATTTGCTTCATGTTTAGGTATTCCTATGCATACGTATTTATTAATATATTCTTATTGGATTGATTTATCATTATGTAATATCTTTGTCTCTTGTTATAGCCTTTGTTTTAAAGTCTCTTTTATTTGATACACGTATTGCTATCCCAGCTTTCTTTCCATTTCCCTTTCCATGAAATGTTTTTCTATTTCTTCACTTTCAGTTTGTATGTGTCTTTATATCTGAAGTGAGTCTCTAATGGGCAGCATATAGATGGATATTGTTGTTTCTTTTTTAATCCCTTCAGCCACTCTATGTCTTTTGATTGGAGCATTTAGTCCATTTAAATTTAAAGCACTTACTTATAGGTATGCATTTTTTGCAGACCTATTTGTTCATTACAAACAATTTGTTCATTGTTTTCTGGTGCTTTTTGTAGTTTTTTCCTGTTTCTTCCTCTCTTATTTTCCTCCCTTGTGACTTGATGATTTTCTTCATGTTATGCTTGTATTCCTTTATCTTTATGTTTTGTGTATCTATTATAGGTTTTGGGTTTGTGCCTACCATGAAGTTCATATGTCAACAACCCATGTATACAGCAGTCTATTTTAAGTTGGTGGTCATTTAAATTTGAAGGCATTTCTAAAAGCACTAAGTTTTTCCTACCCCACCCATGTGTTTTGATTTTGATATTACATTTTACATCTTTTTATTTTGTGTGTTCCTTCACTCACTATTGTAGCTATAGTTGATTTTGCTACTTTTGTCTTTTAATCCTCATACTAGCTTTTCAGTGGTTGATCTACTGCATTTTCTTTATATATTTTTTTTCTTTCTTCTCTTTTCTTATTTCTGGTTGTGGTCTTTTCTTTTCCACTTAAAAAGGTCCCTGTAATATTTCTTATAAACTTATTTAGGATGATTAACCCCTTTGGCTTTTGCTTCTTTGGGGAACGATCTCCCCTTCAATCTGAATAATCTTACTGGGTAGAATATTTTTGGTTGTTAGTTTTTTAATTTCTTCACTTTGAATATATCATGTCTCCCCCTTCTGATCTTCAATGTTTCTGCTGAAAAATCAGATTAAATCCTATGCGGGGGGTGGGGGGGGGGTTGTATGTAACTGATTGCTTTTCTTTTGTTGCTTTTAAGATTACCTCTAATTTTTGACATTTTATTTATAATGTGTGTTGGTGTGCATCTCTTTGGGTTCATTTTGTTTGGAACCCACTGTGCTTTTTGAGCTTAGATGTCTGTTTCCTTCCTCAGATAGGAAAGTTTTAAGATACATTTCTTTAAATAATTTTTTTGACCCTTTTTCTCTCTTTCCTCTTTCCAAGACCCCTATAATGCAAATATTAGTATGCTTGATGTTGTCCCAGAGGTCCCTTAAAGTAGTTTCATTTTTAAAAATTATTTTTTCTCTTTGCTGTTCAGTTTAGGTGATTTCCACTACCCTGAGTTCCAAACTGTTGATCCATTTTCTGTATCCTCTAATGTACTCTTTATTTTCTATAGTATATTTTTCACTTCTGTTATATACTTCAGTTCTGACTGGTAAATTTTAATGTCTTCTCTTAGTTGAAGTTCTTACTGTGTTTATCCATTCTTTTTTTTAATTAAAAATTTTAAGTTTATTTATTTTTTGAGAGAGAGAGTGAGAGAAACAGAAAGCAAGTGGGGGAAGGGCAAATAGAGGGAGAGACAGAATCCAAAGCAGGCTCCAGGCTCTGATCAGCACAGAACCAGAAGTGGGGCTTGAACTCACAAACCGTGACATCATGACCTGAGTCAAAGTTGAATGCTTAACCGACTGAGCCACCCAGGCCCCCTGACCATTACTTTTAACTCTTTATCATTACTTTTAACTGCTTCATTTAGTTCTTTTTCTGAGGTTTTGTCTTGTTTGTTGGTTTGGAAAATATTCTTCTGTTTCTTCATTTTACCTGACTCTCTGTGTTTGTTTCTGTGTATTAGGTAGTTTAGCTATGTCTCTTGGTCTTAAAAGAATGGCCCTATATAGAGGTCCTGAGGGAACCAGAAGCCTTTCTAGCTATTAGAGTCAGGTGCTCTAGGACTTCCCTTCTATGGGTTGTGTGAGCCCTCCTATTGTAGTGTAACTTCAACTGCTGTGGGCCTAGTGACATGTGAGCTGGCTGTGAGGACTGACCAGGACTGCTATAGGGACACTGGTGGGCAGGGTGGCCTTGGCCTACCTGGCTGCAAAACCTTTGCAAAGCCTGGTTGCAAGTGCTTGGGCATACTAGTGAGCAAAGGGGCCCCAGGCCCTGCGGTTGCAAGTTTCAGTATGACTGTTTCGGGCATTCTGGTGAGCATAGGTATCTCTGGCCTTCTTGGTTATGAAACCTGCCTGCAGCTTGATGCACAGAAGTTTTTAAGTGAGGTATGGTCCCATTTGACTATTTTTGCTTTTGTTTGCTTTACTTTTGGTGTCATAGACAAGATATCATTGCCAAAGCCAAGGTCATGAAGATTTCCTTTTGTTTTCTTCTAAGAGTTTTGTAGTTTTAAGTCTTACATTTAGGTCTTTGATCCCTTTTGTGTTGATTTTTGCATATGGTGTAAGGCAAGAGTCCAACTTCATTCTTTTACATGTGACCATCCAGTTTTCCCGGCACTACTCGCTTTGAATAGGTTTGGCACCTATTCTTTTCTCCTTTGAATAGGTTTGGCACCCTTTCTCCTTTGAATAGGTTTGGCACCCTTATAAAAATTCCTTTCACCATTCCTTTCACATGTGAGGGATTATTCCTAGGATCTCTATTCTCTTCCATTGGCCTCTATATTCATTTTCATGCCAGTATCGCACCATTTTAGATACTGTAGCTTTGTAATAAGTTTTGAAATAGTGAAATATAAGACCTCTAAATTTGTTTCTTTTCTTCGGGATTGTTTTGACCTTTGAGGGTGCCCTGGTATTCCATGTGATTTCAAGAGGACTTTCGCTAACTTGTAGATCACTTGGGTACAATTGACATATTAATGATTAATGATTTTAAGTCTTCCAATTCATGAACACAGAATATCTTTCCAAGCCTTATATTTTTTGTGAATAGTTTTTCATATCCTTTACATTTTGTAGGCACCCTTAGTATCTTTAGTTTTCAGTGTTTATAAACTCTTGATATATTAAGGACATTTACCTTTTGTCATATTGTGGCAAATATTCTTCCCAGTTATTCATCTTTCCACTTTTTTGATGATGTTTTGATATAAGTTTTATATCAAATTAAAATTTATAGTCTCCTGAATATCTCTGTTTTCCATTTAGGATAGTTTTTAGTTATTGATATAAAATTGACATATCGCGGGGCGCCTGGGTGGTGCAGTCGGTTAAGCGTCCGACTTTGGCCAGGTCACGATCTCGCGGTCCGTGAGTTCGAGCCCCGCATCAGGCTCTGGGCTGATGGCTCAGAGCCTGGAGCCTGTTTCCGATTCTGTGTCTCCCTCTCTCTCTGTCCCTCCCCCGTTCATGCTCTGTCTCTCTCTGTCCCAAAAATAAATAAACATTGAAAAAAAAATCTTTAAAATTGACATATCGCATTATATTAGGTATACAACATAATGATTTGATATTTGTATATATAGTTGGCCTTGAACCACATGGGTTTTAACTGCATGAGTTCATTTATATGTGGATTTTTTTCCCAGTAAATACAGTACGGTCCTATAAACATATTTTCTCTTCCTTATGATTTTCTTAATAACATTTTTTTCTAGCTTACATTAAGAATACAGTATACACATAACACACAAAATATGTTTTAATCAATTGTTTATATATTACTATTTCAATAAGTCTCAGGTAAATGATTTCTTAAGCTAGTGTGCTTTTCACAAACACTCATTTATTTTAAGTGATTCTGATAATACTAAATATTCACTTCACTAATAGTAACTTCCTCTTATCAGGGGCTTTTTTGAGACAGAAAACAAGAAGAGAGAATCTGTCTTGTTTTGTTTTGTTTTGTTTTAAAGCTAATCAGTGTGTTAAACTCATCTCTTCTTCATCTATCAAAGAGTGCACCCTAGGGAATTAAAAGCAAAATGAACTACTGGGACCTTATGAAGATAAAAAGCTTCTGCACAGCAAAGGAAACAACCAACAAAACTAAAAGGCAACCAACGGAATGGGAAAAGATAATTGCAAATGACATATCGGACAAAGGGCTAGTATCCAAAATCTATAAAGAGCTCACCAAACTCCACACCGGAAAAACAAATAACCCAGTGAAGAAATGGGCAGAAGACATGAATAGATACTTCTCTAAAGAAGACATCCGGATGGCCAAAAGGCACATGAAAGCATGCTCGGCGTCGCTCCTTATCAGGGAAATACAAATCAAAACCACACTCAGATATCACCTCACACCACTCAGAGTGGCCAAAATGAACAAATCAGAAGACTATAGATGCTGGAGAGGATGTGGAGAAACGGGAACCCTTTTGCACTGTTGGTGGGAATGCAAATTGGTGCAGCCACTCTGGGAAACAGTGTGGAGGTTCCTCAAAAAATTAAAAATAGACCTACCCTATGACCCAGCAATAGCACTGCTAGGAATTTACCCAAGGGATACAGGAGTACTGATGCATAGGGGCACTTGTACCCCAATGTTTATAGCAGCACTCTCAACAATAGCCAAATTATGGAAAGAGCCTAAATGTCCATCAACTGATGAATGGATAAAGAAATTGTGGTTTATATATACAATGGAGTACTACGTGACAATGAGAAAGAATGAAATATGGCCATTTGTAGCAACGTGGATGGAACTGGAGAGTGTGATGCTAAGTGAAATAAGCCATAGAGAGAAAGAGAGATACCATATGTTTTCACTCTTATGTGGATCCTGAGAAACTTAACAGAAACCCATGGGGGAGGGGAAGAAAAAAAAAAAGAGGTTAGAGTGGGAGAGAACCAAAGCACAAGACACTCTTAAAAACTGAGAACAAACTGAGGGTTGATGGGGGGTAGGAGGGAGGGGAGGGTAGGTGATGGGTATTGAGGAGGGCACCTTTTGGGATGAGCACTGGGTGTTGTATGGAAACCAAGTTGACAATAAATTTCATATATTGAAAAAAAATTAAAAACAAAACAAAACAAAGAGTGCACCCTAAGCTCTCTTGACCAAGCTCAGACTTGCTTTTTTGGGGGGCATATATTAAAAAGGGGGAGAAAACAGTTAAAAGATTTTAGATACCATTCTGATGAGCATTGTAATTAATACCAAAGCAAACTTGGATCCTTATTTCATATCTTGTTTACTTTTTCAGAGGGAATCTTATTTACACATAGTCTTTTAATTTTGAAAAATTTGCTTTTCTCTCTTCACTTGTGTAGGCGCTCTTTTGTTGACCTTTGCTTCATGGCCTGTTCCAGTAATATTTCAGTATGTTCCTAGGGGCTGTCTCATGCGCGCTCACAGGCAAATGTGTCACCTCTGAACTTGTCCAACCTGGGCAGCCAGACTCTGGGCCCACCTAGGGATATAATGCCTGGTGAGTGGCAGCAGTGATGTTGGAACTCTTGGCGTGGCAAAGCTATTCAAACTTCAGCAGCAAAATGGGTAAAAATGTCCTCTGCTTTCTGTGTTTTATTTTTTTAATAAGGAGAGATACTGGTGCCCCACAATTCTAAAGGGCTTTCAGGAAACAGCTCTTCCGTGTTCTCCATAGAACTCAGAAATGAATCCAGGGAGACTGGACTATGAAAAAAAATCTGAGTCGGAAGCCCTGTGTATACACTTGGTGTGTACTCATGCAGGATGTTTTGAGGGGAGGAAGTGTCTGTCAAGGTCATGCTGCATTTCCTGTTCAGTAGTCCCTGACATTGAGTGGACATTTGGGAAACATTTGTTGGCTGCCAGCTGTGGCTTGCCCACTGCATTGGTGATGCTTTCTCAGTAACAGGACGGTGAGAACCCAAGCCCCAGGCCCTGGGAATCTTCTCTAGGTACAGCAGGTGATCTAACATCCCATCTCTAAGGGGGTGATTTAAAGACACTCTGAAAGCCACCCTAGGAAGAAAGGTTTCACCAATGATGCCTGAAATTCCGTGAATAGATTTTTTCTGTTCGTGTTATCTTCACCAACTTCTTTGAAAATACCTAGAGAAGGGTACCCATATTGGGCTCTTTCATGAGAATGAGTCGATTGTGCGAAAATTTTCTTCACAAGAGAGACCATTAGCAGGAGTGGGATGCTGTCCAGTTAGGAGGATTACACCCTCTGTGTTCCAGTATTCCCAAGCATGGGGGCTCAAAGGTTCCTCTAGACTTTCCTACTCAACCTTCAACACTGGCTTAAATTTAGGAGCTACTCACATCTTTCTTTCCAGAATCAGGCTTCAGTCTTATTGTCCATAAGCCTATTTCTTGGAGCAATGCTCCCCGGCCCCCAGCAAGGTCCAAACAGAGAATCTATCCCTGGCTAAACAGCTGTTGTTATGGCTATATATATATATTTTTTTTTCTTTGTAAGAATGATAAATGTGTTTCCTATTAAAAACTCCCATGGTGTTGTTTGACTTGCATTTGAGACCAGCCGAAGGACCTGCTTGCAAGGCAGAGTGGAGGCTGATGTGTGTTGAGCATCTTCTATGAGCCAGGTACCTAGCCAGATGGGCGCTGCCTGCTGGAGATGACTTTGTTAGGTAGATGGTATCATTTCCATGCTTACTGAGAACAAAGCTGAGGCTCTGAGAGAAACAAAGGACATTCTCAAGGCTATGAATCTGTGTTGAATTCCAGAAACCTAGTTCTCTTCTCTAGCAAGGAAGATTACCCATTCCCCCCTGGGGGCAGGGAATAAGTCATAAATTCCTTCTCATATTCTCACTGGCCTTTGCACTGGCCTTTGGTATCTTTCATAGGAAATGCACGTAACAGAAACCCATTCAAAATAAGCTTAAGCAAAAGCCAACTAGATACCATCTAGGATTTGAGGAAGGTTGAACAGCCGGGCGCTCATCAGCAAGAGTCCTTGGGCTTCCTCCCTAATGCTTCATCCATGAGGGGACTTAGTAAGGTGCACCTCTGTCTGTTAGCTGGAGTCCCCAAGAGAGAATGCAGTTGACCTCTGGCCAGCCTGTGAGTTACCTCTTCTGGAGTCAGGTGTTTACCTCTAATACAATAAGCTCTGACCAAGCTTCATGAAGTAAAAACATGGCTCCTGGGGACTAATTTTGTGGATGGATAAGACATTTATCCACAAGGCACAGTCAAGTGCTGGGCAGACAGCCCAAAGATAATCGGTTATACTTGGATATAACTGAATAAATGTTTATTTCCTGGTTGTTTTTGTCCTGACTTTGAGAACCTTGGCTGAATTATTCAGTTCTTGCATTTAGTCCCGAGGAAGGGATTCATATGTGCTAAAGAAAAATATGTGTCATTTCTGTATGCCAGTCATCCCCTTATTTACAACCACTGGAGCAAGTCAAGAAGGAAGAAATAGGCTATTTATTCTCAAATGTTTGGTTGCAAGAAGATAGAGGAAATGGGCAAACATCTGTGGCTAGGGCTCTTTGTTTGCTGCTGGACGACTACGATAAGGCCAGTTATCAAATGAGTGGGCAGCTACAAGTAAGTGCTTTGTTTTTTCCCCATAGGAAGTTACGTTCTTTCTTTTGCAAGTTGGTTGAATCTCTCTGGGGTCAATACCCTGGATGCTCCAAACTTTTTTTCCCCGTTCAGGGTGCCCTAATGTTTACATTTTACATAACTCCAGAACTGACCCAAAGCTGATTGAAGTGCATGACTTGGAGGTTGACTCCTGGATGCTGAAGGCTGCGTGCACACGGATTGTACTTATACCGCCACCTTATGGGAGCTTCTGGAATTCCGAGGTGCTTTGCGTCAAAATGATTTGTTATCAAATGTAAAGTTTCAGAAAGGAAAGTGAGAAAGTTAAAAAAAAAAAAAAAAAACCATAATGGAGTAATCCCCTCCTAAAAAATGACCTTCTGGAAGGTTTCAAGGGATAGACAACATTTCCAGATATGTCTGAATTAGGTAGGTTAGGGTCTGAGACCTCTCTCAGCCTTCCACTATCAGTGACTGTCCTTAACACAGACATTTACATTTTGTAAGCCACAAGTAGAAAAAAGTGATGATAGTACCATTTCCCTGGGTTTCCTCTTGGCTAAATAACACCACCTGTGTCAATCTTTAGCACTTGGAAAGCACTCAGTAAATGACTGATATTGTTATCATCTGAAATTTGCTATGACTGAAGGCATTAGGTAAGCCTTCTACAGGAAGAGGTAGAGAAAGGTGGGGGGAAGGGAGGCATCAGGAACCCAAATAAAACCAAATACTCAACATACAGCCTATAGTGGATGTTCGATAAATACTTAAATGGTTCAAGAAAAGAGGGAAAAGGAATGATGTCTCTGGAGATGTTCTAGCTATCAAAATGGGAATGGAAAACATTCTTTTCTACCATCCATTCTAGAATTGGGGTATCATAAAAATATAGAATGCTAATGTGATGAGGATTCTAGGAATGTACTCCAATTTCTTTTTTCAAATGGGGTAACTGGGTGGTCGAATCACTTTGCAAGTTAAAATGTGAATCAGTAGCATGCTGGCCTTAGAACCCAAGATTTTGACAAATTATCTAGTGTCCTTTGTATAATGCTGAAATATTACTCAAGATTGGCCAAAACAGGACTGCCCTGAGTTAAAAAAAAAAATGACTTGCAAAGTTATTTAATCTGACTATGCTTTGATTTTTCATGAGCAAAATGGGCATAATAAAAAATCCTACTTCAGAAAGTTATAATAAAGATCCAAAGAAATGCTGCATATCAAGCATTTAGAACTGGGCAATAAATGTTAACAGGTATGATTATTGGACAACAAAGTTCACCTCTCACAACTGAAGTGTTCCTGGGCATAACCAGTCAGGTTTTGTCATCTCTAAAACCATTGGCTTCCTAACTCTGTGTCTCCATAATAAAAACATTTGTCATCTCTTTATACCTCCTGGCACAATTTGTTTTTATTTTAATAAAATAAAAATACTACAATATTTAATAAAATAAAAATTTTAATAAAAGAAAACTTTTTTGTTTTTAATTTTTTAAATGTTTATTCATTTTTTTGAGAGAGAGATAGCATGCACAAGTGGGGGAGGGGCAGAGAGAGAGGGAGACACAGAATCCGAAGCAGGCTCCAGGCCCTGAGCTGTCAGCACAGAGCCTCACGTGGGGTTTGAACTCATGAACAATGAGATTATGACCTGAGCTGAAGTTGGACGCTTAACTGACTGAGCCACACAGCCTCCCCAAAACCTTTTTATTTTAATTAAACTTTTTATTTTGAGATAATTATAGATTCATGTACAGTCGTAAGAAATAATATAGAGGGATCCCACGTACCTATTACCCAATTCTCTCCAGGGTAAACAGTTCACAGAACTATAGTACAGTATCACAACCAAGATACTGACGTTGATAAAATTCAGAGATCTTCTTCAGATTTCCTCAGTTTTACTTGTACTCATTTATTTGTATGTGTGTTTAGTTCTATATAATTGTATCACACATGCAGATCCGTATATCTAACATCACAGTCTAGATACAGAACAGATCCATCACAAAGACCCCTTGTGCTATACGTTTATAACCATACCCACTTCTCTCCTGCAGTCTCCCCACCTCTCTCCCTAAACTCTGGCAACCACTAATTGATATTGGGCTTTTCTCATTCAGAGTAATTCATGGCCATTCAACTAGATTGTTGTTTATATCGTTCGTTTGTTCCTATGTATTGCTGAGTAGTATTTGATGATATATGTATACCCCTGTTAAACCATTCACCCCTCAAAGGACATCTGGATTGTTTGCTGTGCTTCGCTACTAGAAATAAAGCTGTGATGAATATTTGTGTATGGGTTTTGTGTAAATATACGTTTTCGTTTCTCTGGGGTAAATGCCCAAGACAGCGACTTCTGGGTAAGAATGGTAATTACATGTTTAGTTTCATAAGACATTGCTGAGCTGTTTTCCAGAGTGCCCCATTTTACAGCAAGGTATAAGTGATCCAGTTTTTTGGCATTCTTACCAGCATTTAGTATTATCGCTATTTTTTTTTTTAATTTTAGCTTTTCTACTAGGTGTGTAGTAATAACTCATTGTGGCTTTAATTTGCATGTCCCCAGTGACTAATGATGTTAAACATATTTTCATGTGCTTTTTGGCCCTCTGCCTCTCTCCTCATCAGTGAAACATCTCTTCATATATTTTGCCCTTTTTATAATTGGATTATTGCTCTTTACTGTTGAGCTTGGAGAGTTCTTTATATATTTTAGGTATAAGGATATAAGGCCTTATAATACATTTTACTTTTAGAGTAAAATATCAATATTGGATTATGAGTAGCATAACATATGTACTAGTAAAATATGTGACAATAGTTGCACAAAGAATGAGAGGAGGTAAATGAAAGTATACTGTGGTATGGTTCTTACGTTCTATATGAACTGACAGTGGTAATCCGTGCCAAACCATGAGAAGTTAGAGATGCATATTGTAACCACGTAAAAGATGCATCAAGGGGAATCGTTAAAAGAAAGAAATATAAGTCAGTAGAAGAGATCAGGTGGACTACCAAAAGATGGCAAGAAAGGAGGACTGAGGGAACAAAGTACAGCTGAAACAACTAGGAAATGAATAACAAAATGACACACATCAACCTAGCCATATCAATTATTATATCACAGTAAATGTTAGTGGACTATGACCTTCAATTTAAAAAGAACT
Organism: Panthera uncia; assembly: GCF_023721935.1. NCBI lineage: Eukaryota > Metazoa > Chordata > Mammalia > Carnivora > Felidae > Panthera > Panthera uncia. Next base: position 21,228,634 of record NW_026057580.1, read on the forward strand.
TTTAAAAGGCCCAACTGTTGAGATGTTTACAAGGGACACACATGAGTATAAAATCGTAGATAGGTTATAAGTAAAATGATAGAAAATATTTATTATACAAGCACAGATTATTAGGTGGTGTGGCTATATTAATATTGGACACAATAAACTTCAAAACAAGGAGTATTGCCAGAGATAAAAAGAGACATAATGTTATATAGGTCAATTTATTAAGGAGACCTACACATCCTATATGCAAAGGTAACTGCTGACAGAGTTTCAAAGTATACGTGGGAAAAAACTGACAAAACTAGATGGAGAAATAGACAAATCCACAATCATATTTTGAGATTCAATACACCACTCTCAGTAAATGACTGTAAAACAAAGGGAAGTATGAAGGATACAGAAGAGTTGAATATTACAAAGAACTCAACGTAGTAAAGAACACACACTGCACACATCAAATACACTTTTCAAGTGAACATGGGGTATTCCTCGAGAGAGACAATATGTTGAGACATAAGAGCAGTCTAAAACTTAAAGCTTTAAATCACACAGAATATTGTATGACCACAATGAAATTGTTAGACATTAATAATAAGAAGACATCTAGAAAATTTCCAAAGGTTTGGAAATGAAGTAACTCAATGACACATGGGTCAAAAAAATCATAAGGGATTACAAATACTTATAACTGAACAACACTGAAAATACCACATGAGAAAATGGACACAGCAAAAACAGCAATATGAAATCCATAGCTTTAACTGCTCATGTTAGGACACAAGCCTATTTACATCTTAAAGTGAGAATAGAAATGAAATAGATGTCAATATTGAATTTCATTTTACAGTACCTTTGTTCAGACTATTTTCTCTTTGTGAATTGGAAACTGTAAATCAGTGAAATGAAATAAAAAGGCAACTATAGAATAGCCCATCAGAGGGCACTACTCTCTAACTCCAGAGGAAAAGCCTTTACTCTGAAACAAGGAAGAAGTATTAGCTCTGCAACAGACCCGAGATAGCATTGAGATTTTATCCCTTTATTTTGAGAATGAGACAATTGAGGTGCGGGGGAAGCAAATGACTTGCCCAACATCATACAAACTTTAGGACTAATGTCAGAACTAGGCACTAGTCTCCTGACTTACAGCACACCATGATTCTTTGTGACATCAGAGATAGACCTAGACTTCCCTATGGGCGTATGCTAACAAGCTCTTTTCCACTGGGATTTCCCTGCTATGAGATGTACACCTGAAGTTGCTGAAACTGCTGTCAGGAAAGGTAGGCAAAGAGGGATGGAGAGACCAGGACCTGGTGGCATTTGAGCGCCCAATAAACTGTGCTTGAAATAGTGCCACTTCTTGGATGTTTTGGTTATGCAAACCTGTGTAATTCCTTTCTATTTAAAGCCAGTTGGTACAGGGTTTTCTGTCACTTGCAACCAAGAATCTTGAATATGGGAAGCTCTTCTGCTTTGTCAGAGGGTCAATGGAATTCAGAACATGTGATTTATTTTGGAAAGAGAGAAAAAAAAGGTTCTAGGTAACACCAGGACTGGATTTGCAAAGTGATAACTAAGGATAGAAAAACATATGAGGACATTCTCATGTTTCATTTTCCCCCAGAAATGTTAGTTCCTAAGTTGTGGATACAATTGTTTTTTTTTTTTCCTCTGCTGAATTCTTGGTTACATTCTTGGAAGGTAAACTATTTCAAAGACCATTAATAAAATATGCTGGTAGAAGGTAGATGCATGCTTTGTGATCTTTAATACAATAGTGTCCCCTGACTCTCTATGGGTAAAGAGTAGGGAGTAAAAATACCGAACAGTTGATGTACTTTGCTTTACGTGGATTATCTCACTTCCACCCCGTAGCAACTCTGCAAAGAAATCTCATGTCTCTTTTACAGATGCAATAGAGACAAAGAAGTTATGAACTGTCTAACGTCATCCAGTTAGTATGTATAAATATTAGGACTTGAACTCAAGTCTGTGCTCTTGCTTTATGCTAGATGTGCTTGTATCCCATCTGAACCCAGACCTCACAAATTTCCTAGGAACTTCAGAACATGATACTTCTGATTGAGATGTTAGCTGTTAATCATCTTTCATTAAGAGGGCATGATGAAGCGTGTTCTCTTACATTGACCCCCTAAGAGGCCTGCTGTAAGAAGCAACAACCTCTCCTTTTCCTGTCTGCCACCTGCTCAGCAGCCATAAAGCAGCAACTGTGCACGAATTTATCCCCATTCATATTGGCCAGGCTGGTGTTAAGATTGGCAATGCCTGTTAGGAGTTCTATTGCCTGGAATACGGCATCCAGTCCAATGACCAGATGCCAGGTGACAAGACCACTAGGGGAGGAGATGACCCTTAAATGCCTTCTTCAGTGAGACAGGTGCTGGCAAGCACGTTCCCAGGGTGGTGTTTGTAGACCTGGAACCCACAGCCATTGATGAAGTTCACACTGGCCCCTACCTCCAGCTTTTCTACCCTGAGAAGCTCATCACAGGCAAAGAAGATGCTGCCAACCCGAGGGCACTACACCGTTGGCAAGGAGATCAGTGACCTTGTCTTGAACCGAATTTGGAAACTGGCCAACCAGTGCACAGGTCTTCAGGGCTTCTTGGTTTCCCATAGCTTTGGAAGGGGAACTGGTTCCAGATTTACCTCCCTGCTGATGGAACATCTTTCTGTCAATTATGGCAAGAAGTCCAAGCTGGAGTTCTCTATTTACCCAGCCCTCCAGGTTTCCGTTGCTGTAGTTGAGCCCTACAACTCCATCTTCACTACACACACCACCCTGGAGCATTCTGATTGTGCCTTCATGGTAGACGATGAGGCCATCTATGACATCTGTCAAATAAACCTCGATATTGGGGCATCTGGGTGGCTCAGTCAGTTAAGCATCTGATGTCAGCTCAGGTCATGATCTCATGGTTCGTGAGTTTGAGCCCCATGTCAGGCTCTGTGCTGACAGCTCAGAGTCTGAAGCCTGCTCCAGATTCTGTGTCTCCCCCTCTTCCCCTCCCCCACTCATGCTCTGTCTCTCTGTCAAAAATAAACATTAAAAAAAAGTTGTGTGTGTGTGTGTTTGTTTTTAAACCTGGATATTGAATGCCCAACATACACTAACCTGAATAGTTTGATAGGTCAAATTGTGTCCTCGATCACTGCTTCCCTCAGATTTGATGGAGTCCTGAATGTTGATCTGACAGAATTCTGGACCCCACACCCACTTCTTTCTGACCACACATGCCCCTGTCATCTCTGCTGAGAAAGCCAACCATGAGCAGTTTTCTGTAGCAGAGATCACCAAGGCATGCTTTGAGCCAGCCAACCAGATGGTGAAATGGTAAATACATAGCTTGCTGCCTGTTGTACTGTGGTGATGTGGTTCCCAAAGATGTCACTATTGTCAATGCCACCATCAAGACCAAGCGCACCATCCAGTTTGTGGACCGGTGCCCACTGGATTCAAAGTTGACATTAATTACCAGCCTCCCACCGTGGTACCTGGTGGAGACCCGGCCAAAGTACAGTGAGCTGTGTGCGTGCTGACCAACACCACAGTCATTGCTGAGGCCTGGGATGCCCTGGACCACAAGTTTGACCTGATATATACCAAGCGTGCCTTTGTTCACCAGTATGTGGATGAGGGAATGGAGGAAGGAGAGTCTTCTGAGGCTTGTGAGGACATGGCTGCCCTGAGAAGGATTATGAGGAGGTTGGTGTGGATTCTGATGAAGGAAAGGGTGAAGATGGAGAGGAATACTAAAGTTAAAAATGTTATAAAGATACTGCTTTTACAGGGAAGCTTCTTCTGTTTTAAGAATAAAGGTTGCACTCATAACTGGTGAAGAAATTGAATCAGTTACCAAAAATCTTCCAAACAAATAAGAGTCCTGGGCCAGATGTCTTCCCAGGGGAATTCTACCAGACATTTAAAGCAGAGATAATACCCATCCTTCTCAAGCTATTCCAAAAAATAGAAATAAAAGGGAAAATTCCAGACTCATTCTATGAAGCCACCAGAGACCTCACAAAAAAAAGGAGAACTACAGACCAATATCCCTGATGAATATGGATGCAAAAATTCTCAACAAGATACTAGCAAATCGAATTCAAAGCATATAAAAAGAATTATTCACCATGATCAAGTGGGATTCATTCCTGGGCTGCAGAGCTGGTTCAAAATTCACAAATCAATCAATGTGATACATCACATCAATAAAAGAAAGGATAAGAACCATATGATCCTGTCAATAGATGCAGAAAAAGCATTTGACAAAACACAGCATCGTTTCTTAATAAAAACCTTCAAGAAAGTCATGGTAGAAGGAACATACCTAGACATCATAAAAGCCATATATGAAAAGCCCACAGCTAATATCATCCTCAATGGGGAAAAACTGAGAGCTTTCCCCCTGAGATCAGGAACACGACAGGGATGTCCATTCTCACCACTGTTGTTTAACATATTGATGGAAGTCCTAGTGTCAGCAATCAGACAACAGAACGAAATAAAAGGCATTAAAATTGGCAAAGAAGAAGTCAAACTTTAAGTTTTTGCAGATGACATGATACTTTACATGGAAAACCCAAAAGACTCCACCAAAAGGCTGCTAGAACAGATACATGAATTCAGCAAAGTTGCAGGGTGCAAAATCAATGTACAGAAATCGGTTGCATTTCTATACACCAATAATGAAGCAACAGAAAGAGAAATAAAGAAATAGATCCCATTTATAGTTGCACCAAGAACCATAAAATACCTATGAATAAACCTAACCAAAGTTATAAAAGATATGTATGTTGAAAACTATAGAAAACTTATGAAGGAAATTTAAGAAGACAAAGAAATGGAAAAACTTTCCATGCTCGTGGATTGGAGGAACAAATATTGTTAAAATGTCAATACTATCCAAAGCTATCTACACATTCAGTGCAATCCCAATCAAAATTGCACCAGCATTCTTCTCGAAGCTAGAATAAGCAATCCTAAAATTTGTATGGAACCACAAAAGACCCAGAATAGCCAAAGTAATATTCAGGAAGAAAACCAAAGCAGGAAGCATCACAATCCCAGACTTTAGCCTCTACTACAAAGCTGTAATCATCAAGACAGTATGGCATTGGCACAAAAACAGACACATAGACCAATGGAATAGAATAGAGAACCCAGAATTGTACCCACAAATGTATGGCCAACTAATCTTTGACAAAGCAGGACAGAGTATCCATGAGAAAAAAAGTCTCTTTAGCAAGTGGTGCTGGGAGAACCGGACAGTGACATGCAGAAGAATGAACCTGGACCACTTTCTTACACCATACACAAAAATAAACTCAAAATGGATGAAAGACCTGAATGCGAGACAGGAAACCATCAAAACCCTGGAGGAGAAAGCAGGCAACAACCTCTTTGATCTCAGCCACAGAAATTTCTTGCTCAACATGTCTCCAAGGGCAAGCGAATCAAAAGCAAAAATGAACTGCTGGGACCTCATCAGGATAAAAAGCTTCTGCACTGCAAAAGAAACAATCAACAAAACAAAGGCAACTGACAGAATGGGAAAAGATGTTTTCAAATGACATATCGGATAAAGGGTTAGTGTCCAAAATCTATAAAGAATTTACCAAACTCAACACCAGAAAAACAAATAATCCAGTGAAGAAATGGGCAGAACACATGAATAGACACTTTTCCAAAGAAGACATCCAGATGGCCAACAGACGCATGAAAAGATGTTCAATGTCACTCATCAGGGAAATACAAATTGAACCCACACTGAGGTAATGCCTCACACTGATCAGAGTCGCTAAAATTAACTCAAGAAACAACAGATGCTGGTGAGGATGTGGAGAAATGGGAAACCTCTTGCACTGTTGGTGGGAATGCAAACTGGTGCAGCCACTATGGAAAACAGTATGGAGATTCCTCAAAAAATTAAAAATAGAACTACCTTATGACCCAGCAATAGCACTACTAGGTATTTATCCAAAGGATACAGGAGTGCTGATTCATAGGGGCACAGGTACCCCAATGTTTACAGCAGCACTTTCAACAATAGCCAAATTATGGAAAGAGCCCAAATGTCCAACTGATAACTGAATAAAGAAAATAAGGAATACTTCTTGGCAATGAGAAAGAATGAAATCTTGCCATTTGCAACAATGTGGATGGAACTGGAGGGTATTATGCTAAGTGAAATAAGTCAGAGAAAAACAGATATCCTATGTTTTCACTCATATGTGGATCTTGAGAAACTTAAGACCCCTGGGGGAAGGAAAGGGGGAAAAAGATTACAAACAGAGAGGGAGGGAGGAAAACCATAAGAGACTCTTAAATACAAAGAACAATCTGAGGGTGGGTCGGGGGATGGGAGAGAGGGGGAAATGGGTGATGGGCATTGAGGAGGGAACTTGGGATGAGCACTGGGTGTTGTATGTAAGCGATCAACCACAGGAATCTACCCCCAAAACCAAGAGCACACTTTACACCCTATATGTTAGCCAATTTGACAATAAATAATATTTAAAAAAAAGAATAAAGGTTGAGCTCTGATCAGTTAATTTGTATGTAGCAATATATACTCTCGTATATAATTACTGACCTATGCTTTAAAACACAGCACTCTGTTACAGATTCAAGCTGTCCATTTCTCTGATGGGTTTGAATACAAGTATTCCCTGTCTTAAGTGAAAAAAAAAGGACACAGTGATAGCATAATGTATTCAAAAGGTATTAAAAAAATGCAGTTATTCAGTAGATAATCACAGTTTGAGAGCCAGTTTTTGCTCAAAAGTTCCTCTCTAAATAATTTTTACCCACTTTTTTCCCCCTGTTTTAGGTATAACATACATAAAATGTATAAAGAGAGCTCATCTTAAGTGCACATCTTGGTCACTTTAACATATTAATAACCATGAATCAGTTTAAGATGCAGAACATGTCTAACACTGTCGAAGTTTCTTTCATGCCTTTCCATTTGGTGCTAGTCCACTCCTGCCCAGCGGCAACCACTGGTGGGGCTGGATAATGGTTACTTAGTGTTGTCTGTTCTTGAACTTATAAATTGAGTCATACAGTATCTGGTCTTTTTTTTATTATTATTATTAATCTGACTTTTTTACTCAACATGAGATTTGTAAGATTCATTCCTTTTGTGAGTAATGGTTCTTTCTTTTCTATCCTTGTACATTGCTCTTTTTTTAAACTGAGGTATAATGACATGCAACATTATACTAGTTCCAGGTGTATCATTTCATATAAATACTGCAAAATGATTACCACAATGAGTCTAGTTAAATCTGCCACTAAACCTAATGACATTTTTTTTTCTTGTAACAAGAACTTTTAAGTCTCTTCTCTTAGCAACTTGCAAACAGGCAAAATAGTATTATCAACTATCACCATGCTGTATCACCATTACATCCTCAGTTATTTCATAACTGGAAGTTTGTACCTTTTGACCCCCTTCACCCATTTCTCCCAGCCTTCACCCCCTACTTCTGGAAACCACCAGTCTGTTCTCTGTATCCATGAGTTTGTGACTGTGTGTATTTAAGACCCTCCATGTAAGTGAGGTCATACTGTATTTTGTCTTTCTCTGACTTATTTCAGTATAATGCCTTCAAGGTCCATCCGTGTTGTCACAAATGGCAGTACAGTAAATCCTTGGATTACGAGTAACTTGTTCTGTGAGTTTTCCACAAGACAAGCAAACATTTCTAATAAATTTTAACTTGATAAACGAGTGATGTTAACTTGCAATACGAGTAGTACATGATGCTGAATATCACATAATCACAGCTGAGCCAATGGTTCTTGAAATTTGCGTTGATATACAAGTGCTTTGGATTACAGGCATGTTTCTGGAGCAAATCATGCTTGCAAACCAAGGTTTTACTGTATTTTCTTCTTTTGATGGCAGAATAGTATTCCACTGTGTATGTATATACCACACTTGGTTTATTCATGCATCCACTGATGGGCACTTAGGTTGCTTTCCTATCTTGGCTATTGTGATAATGCTGCAGTGAATGTGATGGTAAGGGGATGCAGATCTTTTTGCTTTAACCTTTCTTCAGTTAATACCCATAGAATTTCTTGATCATATGGTAGTACTAGTTTTAATTTTTCGGGTGACCTCCCCATACTGTTTTCAGTAGTGGATGCAAAAATGTATGCTTCCACCAATAGCACACTAGCAATATCTCCTCTCCACACTCTTGCCAATACTTCTTTCTTTTTGGCAAGAGTCATTTTAACAGGTGTGAGGTGATATCTCACTGTGGTTTTGATTTGCATTTCCCTGATGATTAGTGATGTTGAGCACGTTTTCATGTATCTATTGGCCATTTGTATATTTCCTTTGGCAAAATGTCCATGCAGATCCTCTGCCCATTTTTCAGTCAGATGGCTTTTACGGTATTGAGTTGTATAGTTTGGATATTAACATTTCATCAGAAGATTTGCAAATAGTTTCTCTCAGTAAGTTGTGTTCTCATTTTGCTGATGGTTACTTTGCTGTGCAGAAATTTTTAGTTTGATGTAGTCCTAGTTGTTTATTTTTGCTTTTTCTGCCTTTGCTTTTGAGGTTGAATCCAAAAAATCATCACCAAGATTAATGTCAAGAAGATTACCACCTTTTTTTCTAAGAGATTTATGCTATCAGGTTTAACATTCAAATATGTAAGTTGTTTTTGTCTTTTGTTTTTGTTTTTTAGAGAGAGAAAGCACATGAGCATGGGAGAAGGGCTGAGGGAGAGGGAGAGGCAGAGAGAGAGAGAGAGAGACAGAGAGAGAGAGAATCTAAACAGGTGCCACGCATTGTGTGGAGCCCGATGAGGGGCTCAGCCCCACGACCCTGGGACCATGTCCTGAGCCAAAATCAAGAGTTGGATGTTCAATTGACTGAGCCACCCAGGTGCCCCTGTAAGTCATTTTTAAAATTGGAATTGACATACAAATGTTACATTAGTTTCAAGTGTACAACATAGTGATTTGACCACTCTGTACATTATGCTGTGCTGACCACAAATGGAGCTCCCATCTGTCACCATACAATATAATTGACTATATTCCTATTCTATACCTTTGATCCCCACGATATATTCATTCTCTAAGTGGAAGACTATACCTCCCACTTAATCTTCACCAATTTTTCCCATCCCCCAGCCCCTTCTCCTCTAGCAACCATAAGAGGTTGTCTTTTATGGGTCTGTTTCTGCATATTTGTTTGCTTGCTTGTTCATTAGATTCCACATATAAGTGAAATCATGGTATTTGTTTTTCTTTGCCTGACCAATAGGTCACTTAGCATCATTTAGCATAATACCCTGTAAGTCCATACATATTGTTGCTAATGTCAAGATCTCATTTTTTCTGATGGCTGAGTAATATTTCAGTGTGTGTGTGTGTGTGTGTGTGTGTGTGTCCATTTCATCATCTGTTCCTGTATCAATGGACACATAGGTTGTTTACATATCTTGGCTATTGTAAATAATGTTGCAATAAACATGGGGGTGCTTATGTCTTTTCAAATTAATGTTTTCATTTTCTTTGGGTAAATACTCAGTAGTGGAATTACTGGATTATATGACATTTCTATTTTTAACATTTTTTGAGGAAACCCATACTGTTTTCCACTGTGACTATACCAATTTGCATTCCCACCAACAGTGCACAAGGGTTCCCTTTTCTGCACATTCTGACACTTGTTATTTCTTGTCTTTTTTATTCTAGCCATTTGAATATGATTAAGGTCATACCTCACTGTGGTTTTCATTTGCATTTCCTTGATGATTAAGGATGTTGAGCCTCCTTCTTGTTTCTGTTTGCCACCTGTGTGTCTTCTTTGGAAAAGTGTCTATTCAGGTCTTCTGACCATTTTTTAATCAGACTGTTTATTTTGGTGTTGAGTTGTATAGTTGTATAAGTTCTTTATATATTTTAGACATTAAACCCTTATCAGATATGTCTTTTGCAGATATCTTCTACCATTTGGTAGGTTGCCTTTTGTTTTGTTAATTGTTTCCTTCATTATGTGAAAGCTTTTTATTTTGGTGTAATCCCACTGGTTTATTTTTGCTTTTGTTTCCTTGCTGAGGAGATATACCGATGAATATGTTGCCAAGGCTGATGTTAAATAGATTATTATGTTTTCTTATAGGAGTTTTATGGTTTCAGGTCTCACATTTAGTTCTTTAATCCATTTTGAGTTTATTTTTGTGTATAAGAAAGTGGTCCAGTTTCATTCATTTGCATGTAGGTGTCCAGTTTTCCCAGCAGCATTTATCGAAGAAAATACAGTTTTTTCCCCAATTGTATATTCTTGCCTCCTTTGTCATAGATTAATTAACTATATAAGAGTGATTTTAGGAGCACCTGGGTGTCTCAGATGGTTAAGCAACAGACTCTTGATTTTGGCTCAGGTCGTGGTCTTGCTACTCATGAGTTTGAGCTCTGCATCGGGCTCTACGCTGATAGCAAGGAGCCTGCTCTCTGCCTCCCTCACTTTCCCTCACTCTCTGCCCCTCCTGCTCGCTTGTGTGCACTCTTTCTCTCAAATAAATAAACATTAAAAATAAATAATAAATGGATGGAGACCTCATGACAGTCTTCCAATAAAAAAATGGGCTTATTTTTGGGCTTTTTATTTTGTTCCATTGACTTATAGGTCTGTATTTATACCATACTGTTTTGAGTAATATAGCTTTGTAGTATATCTGGAAATCTGGTGTTGTGATACCTCCAGCTTTGTTCTTCTTTCTTCAGGTTTCTTTGGTTATTTGACATATTTTGTAGTTCCAGACAAATTTTAGTATTTTTTGTTCTATTTCTACGAAAAATTCTATTGGTATTTTGAATCTACTGATTGCTTTGGATAGCACAGACATTTAATTATATTAATTTTTCCAATCCGTAATCATGGTATGTCTTTCCATTTGTTTCTGTTATCTTCAATTTCTTACATCAGTGTTTTATAGTTTTCAGAATACAGAGCTTTCACCGCTTTGGTGAAATTTATTCCTAGGTATTTTATTGTTTTTCATGCAGTTGTAAATGGAATTGTTTGTTAATTTTTTTCTGCTACTTCCTTATTCATGTATAAAATGGAACCAATTTATGGTATTTTGTATCCTACAACTTTACTAAATTCATTTATTACTTTGAATAGTTTTTTTGTGTGTGGAATCTTTAGCATTTTGTATGTATGGTATCTTGCCATCTGCAAATAGTGACAGATTTACTTCTTCCTTACCAATTTGGATGGTTTATATTTCTTTTTCTTGTCTGATTGTTGTGGCTAGTATTTCCAGTACTGTCTACAATAAAAGTGGTGTGAGTGAATATCCTGGTCTTGGTGACCTTAGAGGAAAAGCTTTCAGTTTGAAAGCCAAAATCAAGAGTCTCATCATTGAGTATGATATTATATGATATTAGCTGAGGGTTTTTCATGTATGGCCTTATTATTTTTGAGGTCTAGGATTTGTTAAGGATTTTCATCATGAACAAACGTTGAATTTTGTCGAATGCTTTTTCAGCATCTATTGAGATGATCACATGATTTTTATTTTTTGTTTTGTCAATGTGGTGTATCACCTTAATTGATTTGCAAATATTGAACCATTCTTGCATTCCTGGAGTAAATACCACTTGATTATGGTGAATAATCCTTTTAATGTATTGTTGAGTGTGTTTTGCTAATATTTTGTTGAGAATTTTTTCATCTATGTTTATCAAGGATATTGGCCTGTAGCTTTTTTTTGGTTTTTGTATAGGGTAATGCTGGCCTATAGAATGTATTTGGAACTTTTCCTTCCTCTTCTGTTTTTGGAACAGTTTGAGAAGAATAGGTATTAACTCTTCTGTACACGTTTGGTAGAATTCACCTAAAAGCCATCTAGTCCTGGACTTTTGTTTGTTGGAAGTTTTTTGATTACCAATTCAATTTTGTTTTTAGTAATTGGTTTGTTTAGATTTTCTATTTCTCCTGATTTAGTTTTGGAAGATTGTATGTTTTGAGGAATTCATCCATTTCTTCTTGGTTGTCCAATTTGGTGGCATATAATTTTTTGTAGTAGTCTCTTATCCTTTGTATTTCTGCGGTGTCAGTCATTACTTCTCCTCTTTCATTTCTGATTTTATTTATTTATATGGGTCCTTTCTCTTTTTTCCTTGATGAGTCAGCTAAAGTTTTATCATTTTTATTTATCTTTTCAAAGAAGTAGCCCTTGGTTTCAGGGATCTTTTCTATTTCTTTCGAAAGTCTCTATGTCATTAATTTGTGCTCTGTTCTTTGTTATTACCTTCCTTCTACTAACCTTGGGATTTGTTCTTTTTCTAGTTCCTTTAAGTTTAGATTGTTTGAGATTTTTCTTGTTTCTCAAGGTGGACCTATCTCTATAAGTTTTCCTCTTAGGACTGCTTTCACTGGATCCTAAAGATTTTGGACTGTTGTTGGGTGTTCATTTCCCTTTGTTTCCATGAATTTCTAAATTTCCTCTTTGATTTATTGGTTGACTCTTTCATTGTTTAGTAGCATATTGTTTCACCTCCACATGTTTTTTTTCTTTCCAGTTTGTTTCTTGTAATTGATGTCGTTTCATATCACTGTGCCATAAAATGATGCTTGATATGATTTTAATCTCCTTAAATTTATTGAGACTTATTTTGTGGCCTAACGTGTGATCCCTCCTGGAGAATGTTCCATGTACACTTGAAAAGAATGTATATTCTGTCATTTTTAGATGGAATGTTCCATATATATTTGTTAAGTCTATCTGGCCTAATGTGTTGTTCAAAAATATTGCTTCCTTATTTATTTTCTGGCTGGCTGATATATTCACTGAAGTAAGTGGGATGTTAAAGTCCCCTAATATCATTGTTTTACTGTCAGTTTCTCTGTTTATATCTGTTAATATTTGGTTTATGTATTTAGGTGAGCCTATGTTATGTGCATAGATACTTAGAATCGTTTTATCCTCTTCTCTGATCAATCTCTTTATCATTAGTAATGCCCTTATTTGTATCTTGTTACAATTATTTTTTTTAAGTCAATTTTACCTGATATAAGTATTGCTAACCAGCTTTTTCTCTTCTTTGCCCCCTTCCATTGGCATGGAATATCTTTTCCATCCCCTTAACTTTCAGCCTGTATCTGTCTTTAGATCTGGAGTTTCTCGTACTCAAACAAAAACAAAAACAAAAACGGGTATCATCATCATCATCATCATCATCATCATCAACTTAGTCATCCTATGTCTTTTGATTGGAGCAATTAGGGCATTTACATTTATTTTATTATTTTTTTCTTTTTTTAATTTTCTTTTTTATTTCTTTAAAATTACATCCAAATTATCATATAGTGAAACAGTGATTTCAGGAGTAGATTCCTTAGTGCCCCTTACCCATTTAGCCCATCACCCCTCCTACAACCCTTCCAGTAACCCTCAGTTTGTTTTCCATATTTATGAGTCTCTTCTGTTTTGTCCCCTTCCCTGTTTTTATATTATTTTTATTTCCCTTCCCTTTTTTTCATCTGTTTTGTCTCTTAAAGTCTTAATATGAGTGAAGTTATATGATTTTTGTCTTTCTCTGACTAATTTCACTTAGCATAATACCCTCCAGTTCCATCCACGTAGTTGCAAATGGCAAGATTTCATTCTTTTTGATCGCCAATACTCCATTATATATATATGTATATATATATATACACACACACACACACACACACACACACACACACACATTTTCTTTATCCATTCATCCATTGATGGACATTTGGGCTCTTTCCATACTTTGGCTATTGTTGATAGTGCTGCTATAAACATGGGGGTGCATGTGTCCCTTCGAAACAGCACACCTGTATCCTGTGGATAAAAGGGCATTTACATTTAAAGTAATTATTGGTAAGTATGTACTTATTGCCATTTTGTTAATTACTTTTTGGTTATTTTTGCAGTTTTTCCCTGTTCCTTTCTACTTCTGTTTCTCTCTTTCCTCTTTCCTTATGATTGATGACTTTCTTTAGTGTTGTGCTTTTATTCTTTAAAGCTTTTTTTTTTTTTTTTTGTCTATTTAGGTTTTTGGCATGGTTAGCATGAGGTTCATATATAACATCCTAAGAATATAGCAGTCTATGTAGATTGTCACTTAAGTTCATTAAAATCACTAAATTTTTACTCCCTGCCTTTCACATTTTATGTATGTTGTCATATCTTACATCTTTAAAAAATCCCAACTGATTTTTAGATATAATTGATTTCACTACTTTGTCTTTTAACCTTCATACTAGCTTTGTGTTTGCTTACTACCTGTACTGTATGTTTGCTTTTACTCATGAAATTTTTTCTTTTCATAATTTTCTTCCAATCATGACCTTTTCTTATCCACTTAAAAAAGTCCCTTTAATATTTTTTTATAAGGTTCATTTTGTAGCGATGAACCTTTTAAAACTTTTTTCTTTTTGGCTTGGGGAACTCTATCCTGTCCTTCGATTTTGAATGGTAACATTGTCAGGTGGAGTATTCTTGGTTGTAAATTTTTTCCTTCAGCACTTTATATTTATTTTTTTAATGTGTATTTATTTTTGACAGAGTGTGAGCAGGGGAAGGGCAGAGAGAGAGAGGGAGACACAGAATCTGAAGCAGGCTCCAGGCTCTGAGCTGTCGGCACAAAGCCTGATGCAGGGCTTAACTCACAAACCATGAGGTCATGACCTGAGCCAAAGTCAGATGCTTACCCAACTGAGCCACCCAGGTGTCCCTCCTTCAGCACTTTAAATATATTGTTCCAATCTCTTCTGGCTTGCAGTTTCTGCTGAAAACTCAGCTGATAGGCTTATGGCATTTCCTTACGTATGTAACTAGTTGCTTCTCAAAATCTTGCTTTCTCTTTGATCTTTGACATTTTAATTATTAGGTATTGTGGTGTGGACCTGTTTGGGTTCATCTTGTTTGGAACTCTGTGCTTCCTCAACCTGGATGTATATTTTCTTCCCCAGATTAAATAATTCCCCAGCTATTATTAAAATGATTCTTCTGCCCGTTCCTCTTTTCTCCTTCTTGGACCCCTATAATGCAAGTGTTTGTGTGTTTGCAGTTCAAAGGATCTGTTAACATGTCCTCATTTTAAAAACATCTTTTTTCTTTTTGCTGTTCAGTGTAGGTGCTTTCTGTTACCATCTTCCAGTTCGCTGATCCTTTTTTCTGCATGCTCTAATCTATGAGGATTTTCCATAATATTTTTTATTTCAGTTATTTTATTATTCAGCTCTGATTCTTTTTTTAATATTTACTATCTCTTGTTAACATTCTGAATTCATCCACTCTTCTCTCCAGTCCAGTGAGCATCTTTATGATCATTACTTTGAAGTCCTTATCAAGTAGGTTGGTTATCTCTGTTTCATTTCTTTTTCTGAGATTTTTGTCTTGTTTTTTCATTTGAAGCATATTCCTAGGTCTCATTTTGCTTGACTTTTTGTGTTTCTGTGAACTAGGTAGAATAGGTGCTTCTAAACTTGAAGGAGTGTTCTTGTGAACGGTTGTCTCCTGTGTAGGTTATGTGTGCCTGGTGACTTTGGCTGGCTGGAGGTGTGGCTGGCATGGGTAGGGGGTCCCAGGGCATTCTGGGTTGGGTCTGCTCTAGTGGTATGCCCAGAGCTGAAATGGGCATAGGCTGGAGCAGTTTCAAGGGTCTCTGTACAGAGTGTCCCCTGGCAGGACAGTTGAAGTGGGTGCAAGCTGGGGTGTCTCCAGGTGTTGCTCTCAGGAGGTGTTTTGGTGAGTGGCTGGAGTCCAGGTAGGGTATATGCTGTGGGGGAGGGGAGATCACAGAGCACTCCACACAGGGGGTGTCCTGGCAGGGTGGCTGGAGCCAAGGTGAGTGCAGGTTAGGTGCCCTGGCAAGGTATGGGGAGCTGAAAGAGTGCAGAGCTGGGATGTTTTGAAATGTTTCGAGATGCTTTGTGCCTGGGTCACCTTGGTGAGATGGCTAGAGCTGTGTGTGTGTTCATTGTGAGTATCCTGGTGTGTGCCTCACTGGGGCCACTTTGCTGCAATGGCTGGGTGTGGTGTGAGCTTGGGGTTGGGACTCTGAGGTAGTGGGCTGGCTAGGATGTCTGGACCTGCTCCTGTCCATGTTACTGATGTGGAAGGGGAATGCCAACTGTGGTGCTCACCAGGCTCCAACCCAGAGTTCCAGCAGCAGCCCCACCATTTGGCAGAGTTCGAGGGAGAGAGCTTTTATATTCTGGTTGCCTTTTCAAACCACAGCTTTTTTCTGCCCCCAGGAAGACGAACCCAGTCCCTGCTCCTCAGTACTCTCTCTCCCCACTGCAGCTCCCAGCATAGGGGGTGGGGGTGCCTTTCATTACTGGGTGTCTCTCCCTCACTGTTCTGTGGTCTTTTGTGCTACAGCTGCTCAGTCAACCCGGGTCTTCAGGGAGCATTGTTCTGTATATATAGGCATAAATTTGATGTGTCTCTGGAAGGTGAATTCAGGGTTTTCCATCACCATGTCGTCTTGGACCAGAAAGTCTAGTCTTTCACTCATTAATTTTTGTGTTTGGTGCAAAACGGTAGTCTAGTTTTTTCTTTTGCATGTGGCTAGCCAGTATTCCCAACACTATTTATCAAAGAGATAGTCCTTTTCCCATGGTACATTCTTGGCTCTTTTGCCATAAATTAACCATATATGCATGGGTTTTTTTGGCGGGGGCAGGGTTAGTCTGTTTCATCAATCTGTGCTTTTATGCCAAATATCATACTATTTGGATTACTACAGCTTTGTAATATAGTTTGAAATCAGAACAAAGCTGGATGCACCATTGCTATATGTTAATACATCTTCCATACTTACCTTTGTAATGTTAAGAGAGAATGGGGCTTTAGGAATTATCCAGCTAGTTTCAATCTTACCAAGAAAACATGAATAGTCTGAAGAGTGAGTGTATTTTTCCCAGTCAAGGTTGCCTACCACAGTCTCCGTGTTTCCAAACCAGACCTCATCAGTTTCTCTTCTAATTCACATTTCCTAAGTATCTCTTGGCATGTATGTTCAGAAGTGTTTATAGGGAATTTACACAAAAGCATAATAGAAGAGAGAGCAGCTGGTAAAACTGAGATGGTTTAACAAGGAAAGGGAAGGAAGCTTTAACTTAAATGAAAAGCTTGTTAGCATCTATAAAAATCTTGCAATTAGGCAGCCTTTTCATTGTTCTGAAAAGGGCCCCTTATCTAAACCCACACCCCATCCTGGATGTCCACGTGTCTCATGATTAATGTTTGTGGAGGTGGTTTAGAAAGAAGTGGCCAAGGCAGGCTTTCTCCGTTTTTAATGGAAAGGCTCACCAACAGCCTCAGGAATAAGCCAGATGGCAGGGGCAACCTGGGACTAGAAGCAGGCCTCTTAGTGATCCAGGAAACCTCATGGGCAGGAAACTAGACTTTGGGTTAAGTAAATCCAGTTATACTCTAAGTGAGAATCTGAGAGTCAGAAACAGCTGTGGATGAGCCCAAATAGGGAGAAAGCCCTTTTTGCTCTTCTCAATGCTTATCATCCTGTGCCCCAAATCCTGAGTTGTCTGTTGCGTCCAGGGAGGGTAAAGCTCAGGAAGGGAGGTGTTACTTTCTATGTTCTGGGTTTCAGTAAGAGAAAAATCTAGGTACAACACATTAGAATTAGAAACAAGTGTCATTTGAGACCTAAACAGACATGTCTATAACTGAGGTCCAGAACGTGATCGAAGTCCTTTTTACTCAATGTGGCCCACAGGGCAGTAGCCATGTCTCCTGGGAGTTTGCTAGAAGTAGGGGAACATGGGCCCCACCCCAGGCCCACTGAGCCAGAATGTGCACTTTACTAAGACCCCTACACATCTGTATGCAGATTAGTCTGACGAGTCCTGCCCTAGAGTCATTCAGATAAAGTCATCAGTGAGAAAAGTGAACTGACCAGATGAAGGACATTATTACATTACAAGGGGCTGGGGTAGGAGAGAGATGCTGATCCAAAGATACGAGTTGACAACAGCTCCCGGTCGGGCTTACTGATTCAGTCCTTGGTCTCCAGCTTCGAGTGCCCACAGCACCTAGGTGACCCAGTATTGCTCCGTGTGACCAGCCTGAAAGCAGCTTCCAGTGGTTCTTTCAGCCATTGAGCAAGTCCCAGCTACTAAGGGAGAGAAGGCACCTGCTTTGAGAGCAGGCTTCTTTCTAAAGACATCTGAGGACTGAACCGTCACAGAAGATCTGGGCTAATTCTGATCCCCATCATGCTGCAGTTAGTTGTGGAACTCACACATTCAAGAGTTTTCAGAATGCTAATTCCATGTTTTATTTCCTCATACCACATTTAGTTCATCTGCCTTTTTACATCCTGATTTACACAAACTGCAAATGAAAAAACAGGCATTCTTTAATCCTCCAAAATACACGTATGAAACATAGCACAAACCCTAGTATTTATACATACACAGGCTTAGCTGAAGCAGCTTTATCGCGATTTGTTAAAATTAGCATTACAGTTTAAGTGTTTAGGCCTATAAAGGTTTGCATCATCTACTATACATAGTTATTTCAGAAGCAGTTAGGACTTAACTAATTGGGGAAAAAAACCTTTAACAGAATGCACTAATGACAATTGTGTAAACTTAAATTATTTACAATTAAACATGTAGGGTCCTAATTCACAAAACTTAGTGCACATCATGATTCATTTATGATTTTCACAGAGAAGATAAGCATTATGTAGAATATTCCCTTGGTAAAATCTAGAATGGTTTTTGGAAGAATGTCAATATGCTTACTGGAAACCAGAGAAAGAGTAACAGAACAAAAACTTCAGAAACTGCATTTGGTTTGAAAATTTAAGTAGATAGCAGCAATCTGAATCCCCATGGGCCACAACACAAGGGCTGGTGCCATTGCTGACATTACTCTTGGTGTGTACAGGAGGACAAACAATTCTGCCCTTTAAAAAACAAACAAAATCACTTTCCCTAATCACCACAGGTGAACTAGGGATACCAGTCTCCTAATGCCTAAATCAGAAAATTTAAAGAAAAAAAAGTACCTTCAGTTCAATGGACTTTATTTAGAGGTGAAAGCTTGAGGGAGGGTGACCAACCTGTTAACTATTCCAATTATAAAAGAAACAACATAGATTACCCTTGAAGCATTTCAATGGATTCGATAGTGATTTTAACTATACAACAAAGGAGACGACTCAGAGAATTCACAAGGCCACCTGTTTTTAAAATGAAGTGATAAATTTCAGTGAATCAGGTCCCTGGTAAAGGCTTTAAAAAAACCAAAAATTTACAGTAAACGCCTTCAACTCTGGAATGCAGGTATAGTACAGTCACCAGTACGTTACATTTACAAAACTGTTTAGTCAGTAGGTGTTCCAGAGTAAGAAAATGTACAAGCCAGTTCACAGTGACTTTAGATACAAGGTTATTAAAATACGTTGTTAATCATAAAAATACTTTACTATGTACACGTACACTGTATAAACTCTAGATTTACCTACTGAAGGGAAGCCTCTAAATCCATTTCGGGCTGAGCAGCCCAAGACACAGGGCTGTTCTGGAACTTGGTCTTCATACCACTCATGGGCAGAGCATCACGCGGTCATTTTTCAATAAAACAGCAATGTGTTTTTCCTTCTACAGAATGTCAGTTGGACGGGTCCGTTTTACTTCCACTGTATTTCACTTTCCTAAACGCTGGTCCAAGTAACTCCGGGCACTCACACAATTCGTCTGCAATTTGGTTACACTTTAAGATGAGGCTATAGTTCATTTCATCAGTGATTACACTGTCTCGCTTATAGTCAGGATGGTTGGAGATAAACTCTCTCATCCATCTGGCAACTGTCATTAGTTCTCCTAGGGGAAAAAAATTAAGACAACATAAGTTAAGAGAAGTGTTTTTGTTTTGTTTTGTAACTTGCCACTTAGTGACCAGCATAAACACAATCCTGAAGAAAAATCAGTATGACCTTCTGGTGTACCCACCAGAGGGTGGGGAGAAAGGTTTTCCAGAAGAATTACTCCAGGGGAAGAATTTTAGGTTGCAGGCAGGTAACTAGAAACACATGCGTCCCAAGGTTAGATGCACTCAGTTGGGGACACAGCCACCTCTTCAGAAATGGGGAGCCACTAGCATGTCACAAAGACGAGGACTAGAGCTAACGCTGCCTGCTGTGTGACAGACAAGCTGGGGAGTGAGCAGATCGAAGTTCTCAGGCAAGGGGACATTTCCTTTTTATTCTGTCTATACGAGAAGATGGTCTTAACTAGGGTGGTAATCATTTCACAATATATGTAAATCAAGCCGTCATGCTGTGTACCTTAAACTCACACAGGGATCCATGTCCATTATTCCTCAAAAAAAACTGGAAAGAAATCAAAAAAGGGAACGAACACATGTACTGGAGCACATGTCCTCCTGTTGAGCTGAAGAGCTGCAACTGATGCAGGCACTGTAGGGTATGGAGTTCCCAGAACTTTGATCTTTGATCAAAGAGGTGAAAAAAATAAGGAATAGTTAAGAATGAAGGGAGAGATTGGCAGATACACCATCTTTGGAGGGTGTATCCTTTGAGACTCCAGGAAGTTTATGGAAGCCTCAAGTGAAATGTAGATGACATTGTTACTCTTATTCACAGCTGACAGTTCCCTTGTGCTGGGCCCTTGGTAGGCATGGTTGGTCAATGTGATCTCAAAACAAAAAAGAGGATTCTGGGGTGCTCACTGTATGCAAGGTGGCTGAAGAAGCAGACATCGTGGCTGTCACTTATTTAACCTAGAGTTACTTAGCCCTATAGAGCTGTTGATGATGATGTCCAACAAATACAGCTTCCCATAAATGACTAAAAGGCAATTCAGATACTGTATTTCATTGTCCAAGATGCCATCAACTTAAAGATGCACCACTGCTTTATGAACTGGTAAGACAAAAAAGTTCTTATAATTAAAATGTCAATGATTATAAGGTGTCTCCTACTGCAGAGACCTCAATGTGAAAAATACACTGATAAAATATGGTATATTTGAAAAGACTACATTAAGAAACAATATTGTAAGATTGTGAGATTCTGCCTCCATTAAGATTTCAAACAAAAGCAAAGGATACCATACCAGATGCTCTCTTCTTAATTAGCTTTAAGTAGTTCAGAATACTACATCTAGTGTCCACATCCACCTCCATGTTTTCAAGGTAAGAGTTCAGAATCGGGATCAGCCCAGGAAACACACCCTCCTAGGAGAAGCGGGACACATAATTAGTGCCCAGTCCACTGGTGCAGGTGGTGAGGTGCAATGGGCAGGGCCTCTACCTTCCCGTTGATGATGGTGTCTATGCTCATCAGGGTGTAGTCCTCCGTGGTCAGTTCCGAGGTGTTCTGGGCCTTCCCGTAGCCATCCACCACAGTGTTCCCACCTGCCAGATGAAAGGATGGAGGAGCTTTACGGGCTTGTGAAAGCCTAGAGTGAGTGACCCTGGGGTGCCTGGCTGGCTCAGTAGGGTCAACATCCGACTCTTGATTTTAGCGCAGGTCATGATCTCAGGGTTCATGGGATCGAGCCCCGTGTTGGGGCTATGCTAACAGCCCAGGGCCAGCTTGGGATTCTCTCTCCCCCTCTGTTTGCCCCTCCCTGGCTGGCACGTGCCTACACCACTTCTCTCAAGATAAACACTTAGAAAATAAAAATAAAATGAGTGACCCTAGAAATCCAAGAGAATGAATACCTTTGCAAATATCTTTCCTGAAATAAAACATTCCCCGCAAGACAGCATCTCGTTTCTGTGCAACTTTCATGTTTTCATCAACCTAAGGGAGAAAAATAATCATGGCTACATCAGAACATTCTCCATCCAACAGAGAAGGTGTGGTGCCTTCCTTGCTTTTGCAATTAAGACTCACCCCCTCAGAATTCTACTTTCACTTCAATGCTTACTGGTTGGAACAAGAGACTTCACTTTTTTGTAGGGCCTGGGTCATTCCAACACAGATTAGTATGTGCTTTTTAGTAAGAATGAGAAAACTTTAAGAGAAGTTTACTTTAAAAAAAAAATCACAACAAAAACTTACATTCACATAGGCTGTCTGCATTTCAAAATACCTTTGTGACTGAACCTTGTAAGAAATCTGTGGAGGGCAGGTGGTGGGTTCTCTTCACCCAGCACAGTGACTCACACAAGATGCCAGGGTTACAAAAAGCAAAGAACCCAGAGAACTTCTGGCTCAGTGCTATGCCTTCCCTACCACTAGGGTTTTGCTTTCCTCACTGGTGAGGAAAGGAAAAGAGTTGATAGGTAGTCAGATCTGGAATAAGATTAGTCCTCTAAGAACAGAGGGTCACCAGTATGTTTAGAACCTCTCTAAGAAGAGAGGGTCCAATCCGGTAGTTCTGGCCACATCAACTATTCATGAGCCCCAATATTTTTTTTAAGAAGTACATACCCAGAAGACTGCTAGGTCATGTGGTATGCCCAGGCCACACACACGACCTGTTAAATCGGAGCTTTTGACTATGGGTCCCGAGTATTAGTGTCTTTATTTTCTATCAAAGCATCGGTGACACATAATGTTATGTTAGTTTCCAGTGTACAACACAGTGATTCAACAACTGTTGTGCTGTGTTCACTGCAAGTATAGCTCCCGTCTGTCACCATATGATACTATTACAGTATCATTGACTATATTCCCTATGCTTCTATCTTTCATCCCGGTGACTTATCCCATAACTGGAGCCTATACCTCCCCCTGTCCTTCCCCATTTACTCACTTCCCCACTCCCTCCCCTTTGGCAACCATCAGTTTGTTCTCTGTATTTATGGGTCTGTTTTTTGTTCATTTTTCTTTTTTAGATTCCACACAGAAGTGAAATCATAAGGTATTTGTCTTTCTCTGATTTAGGGATAATACTCTCTAGGTCCATCCACATTGTTGCAAATGGCAAGACCTCATTCTTTTTTATGGCTGAGCAATATTCCATTGTATATGTATATACCACATCTTTAATCCATCTATTGACGGGCACTTGAATTGCATCTGTATCTTGGCTACTGTAAATAATACTGCAATAAACATAGTAGGGGTACGTATCTTTTTGAATTAATATTTTCATGTTCTTTGGGTAAATACCCAACAGTTGAATTAACTGAATCATATGGTAATTCTATTTTTAATTTTTTGAGGAACCTCCATACTGTTTTCCATAGTGGCTGCACCAATTTGTATTCCCACCAAGAGTGCACAAGGGTTCCTTTTTCTCCACATCCTTGCCAACATTGTTATTTCTTGTCTTTTTAATTCTAGCCATTTGACAGGTGTAAAGTGGTATCTCATTGTGGTTTTGAGCTGTATTTCCCTGATAATTAGTGATGCTGAAGAATTTTTCATGTCTGTTGGCCATCTGTATGTCTTCTTTGGAAAGATGTCTATTCAGGTCCTCTGTCCATTTTTTAATCAGATAGATTTGAAGTGGGTGTTTTTTTTTTTTTTTTTTGGTGAAGTTTTTTTTTTTTTCTTTTTAAGTTTATTTATCTTGAAAGAGAGCAAGGAAGAGCGCACGCAAGCAGGAGAGGCAGGGTGAGAGGGAGAGAGAGAGAACCCCAAGCAGGCTCTGCACTGTCAGCACAGAGCCTGATGTGGGGCTCGATCCCATGAACTGTGAGATCACAACCTAAGCAAAAAATCAAGAGACACTTAACCGACTGAGCCACCCAGGCACCCCTCTTTTGGTGAGATTTTTAAATATATTTTGGATATTAAACCCTTATCACATATATCATTTGCAGATATATTCCCCTATTCAGTAGGTTGCCTTTTTGTTTTGCTGATGATTTTTTTTTTTCTATGCAAAAGCTTTTTATTTTGAGGTAGTCCCAATAATTGTCTTTGGCTTTTCTTTGCCAGAGGAGACAAATCTAGACAAATATTGCTAACAGTACATGTCAAAGATTGATACTTATGCTTTCTTCTGAGTTTTATGGTTTCAGGTCTCACATTTAGGTCTTTAATCCTTGTTGAGCTGATTTTTGTGTAGGGGGTAAGAAAGTCCAGTTTTCCCAACACCGTTTGTTGAGAAGACTGCCTTTTCCTGTATATTCTTGTCTCCTTTTTTGTCATAGATTGCATAAGAATGGGTTTATTTTGGACCTCTCTATTCTGTTCCTATATGTCACCTATATGTCTATTTTTGGGCCAGTATACCTTACTGTTTCAATTACACTAGCTTTGTAGTATGTCATCTTGGAATCTGGGATTGTGTTACCTCCAGCTTTGCTTTCTCAAGACTGCTTTGGCTATTTGGGGGAACTTGTTTTGTTTTTGTTTTTTTTTTTTTTTTTGGTTTGGTTTGGTTCCATACAATTCTAGGGTTATTCTAGTTCTATGAAAAATACTGTTGGTATTTTGATAGGGGTTTATTGAATCTGCAGGTTGCTATGGGTAGTAGAGATATTTTAACAATATTCTTCCAGTCCATAAGCCTGGTATGTCTTTCCATTTCTTAGTGTCATCTTCAATTTCTTCCATCAAGAGTGTAGGTTTTTCACCTCCTTGGCTAAGTTTATTTCTAGGTTTTTTTTTTTTTTTTTTTTTTGGTTTAACTGAATATAAAATTGTTTTCTTTCTGCTACTTGGTTATTAGTGTATAGAAATGCAACAGACTTTGTATCCTGCAGCTTTACTGAAATCATTTATTATTTCATATAGGTTTTTCTGGTGGGCTCTTTAGAGTTTTCTACATAGTATCATGTCATCTGCAAATAATGAGTTTTACTTATTCATTACCAATTCAAATGCTTTGATTTCTTTTTCTTGTCAACTATTAGGACTAGGAGGACTTCCAGGACTATGTTAACTAGGTCTTGTTCCTGATCTTAGAAGAAAAGCTCTCAATTTTTCATCACCAACCAAGATATTAGCTGTGGATTTTCCATACATGGCCTTTACTATGTTGAGGTATGTTCGCCCTCAACCCACTTTACTGGGAGTGTTCATGAATGGATGTTGAATTTTGTCCAATGTTTTTTTTCCTGCATCTACTAAAATAATGATTTTTATTGTTCTCTGTTAATGTGGTCTATCACATTAATTTGCAACTACTGAACCAGCCTGCATCCCCAGAATAAATCTCACTTGACTGTGGTGAATGATCCTTTCAATACATTGTTGAATATAATTTGCTAATATTTTGTTGAGAACTTTCGGATTTTGTTCATCAAAAGGTATGAGCCTACAGTATCTTCACCTGGTTTTGATAGTATAATGTATTTGGAAGCTCTCCTTCCTCTTCTATTTTTTGGAACAGTTTGAGGAGAACAAGTATGAACTCTTCCTTAAATGTTTGGTAGAATTCACCTGTAAATCCATCTGGTCCTGGACTTCTGAGTTTTTGTATTACCAATTCAACGTCATTAGTAGTATTTGGTCTGTTAACATTTTCTAGCTCTTCCTGATAGAGTTTTGGAAGATTCTGTTTCTAGGAATGTATCCCATTTCTTCTTGGTTGTCCAATTTGTTGGCATGTAATTTTCTGTAGTAGTCTCTCATAGTCCTTTCTGTGATGTCAGCTGTTACTTCTCATTTTCTATTTTACTTACTGGTGTCCTTTTTCTTGAGGAAACTAAAGGTGTTTAAATTTCATTTATTTTTTCGAAGAACCAGTTCTTGTTTCATTGATCTTTTCTATTTTTTTAGTGTCCATTTATTTCTGCTCTGCTCCTTCCTCCTTCTAACTTTGGGCTTTGTTCTCCTTTTTTCTAGGCCATTTAGATGTAAGGCTCTTTGAAATTTTTGTTTCTTGAGGTAGGCCTGCCTGCATTGCTGTGAATTTCCTTCTTAGAACTGCTTTTTCACTCTGTCCCCCAAATTTGGACCATTGTGTAATTTCATTTTCATTTGTCTCCACGTACAAAAACATCTTTATTGTCAATTCTTTATTTTTCCAATGACTTTTTAAGACCCTTAAAGTAGAGCTTTTAAAGTAGTACTTTATTTCCCATAATGAAATTTTAGGAGAATCTTAACATGTACAAGTTAAAGGGTCTTGTTGAACTAGGATGGGTAGTGCCAAGTCTTTGATTACTGAGCCTGTCTCCCATACTCAATTTCCATTGTCATGTTTAAGACACATGACCTTCTGAATAATCTAGACACTTCTAGAAACATATCCAAATAACAGTCTAAAATTCCATCATGGCTACAAATGGGTTTTCTTTTCTAAAATTTTTTCTTAGCCTTGATCAAAGTTCACAAAGGACTATTTTAATTTTTGCTTTTCTGAATTTCTCTTACAAGTATACTGTACTACTGCACCTCAGATTCTCAGTTTGACTGCTTAGGTTTACTTTAGTCTTTTATTCTCATTCTCTGATCATATGGCCTGTCAGTTATTGAGTAACAGACAAGGCACTCTAAGTGATTTACCTCCATGAATCCCACATGTTCTTACAACACATGTAGCCCACTTCTACACGTGCAAATGGAGGCACGGTGATGGTAGCACCTTTGCTCAGCTTAAAAAGCCAGTAAGGAATACAAGTGATTTATGAATTTAATGCTCATAATGCAGCCATATCAGAGACACCACACTACAGTGCCTTTAAATTCTTTTATGCTCCTTAAGAAATGTCTGCTATAGTTAAAGGAATAACAACAACAACAACAACAACAACAAAAATCTAACATTATCTTGGAAGAATACAGAAAACTGCTTTCTCTATTTCATTTAATACTTCTCAAATTTTGTTATTAGTTTCTTATTTCTGCTATCTCTTTAAAGGTCATTACCTAGCCCTTTGTCTTCCACACTTGTCCTTGTTTTAGGTAGGCAAACACCCTACACCATTATGCTGTTACCTTCTATCATCTGTTTTAGCTTTTTAGTAGAATAGTCTATTCAAATTTGTTTTTATCTTACTTTCATCATTTTATGTTCTCTGGGCTATACTGTCTTACCACTCTCAAGGTGGTTAGTCCCACCCCAAATTTTTGTTCATTAGCACTGGGAAGTTCTTCGTTCTCCCATCCTTTTAAACTAGCAGGTTAGAAGTAAAAAATCTTCTATACTATTAGTTTTTCTTGCTTTGTTATGAAATTCTCTAAATATCAAGCATTAAAGGATACCTACTATAAATCTCCTTCCACTTTCCCCTCAGTTGGTAAGAGTTCTGGCATGCTTTTAGCTCTAATAATCTATTGAGGAATAGCCTGGATTTTGAAGTTTGGGAAGAGAACTGTTTTCTTTACCTCTATGGATTCTGTGAACTTTTCTCCATCTCTTAGCATTTGATGTTGTAGATGAGGAAGGAGATCAACTAGTTTCTTTTCCTCTTGGTAGCTATCCAATCTGAATTCTCTCTCCTGTTCAAATGGTTGATGTCCTTCTTTAGGATTCAGAAATTCCTAGATTTGGGTTCTTTAAATAGTTGTTTCACCCTTAATGGACTCTTTCAGTCAGAGAAATTTCTATTTCTCTGATTACTGGATCCCATTTTTTATACAGATCATCTCTCCTAAAGTATTACAAACATTCAACTTTCCAGATCAATTCTCCATGTTTCAGTTTTTCCATAATTTCCGTTTCTCTGTCATTCTGAGATAAATCTCAATTTGGTTTCCCAAATCATTAACTTGGATCTTCAGTAACATGGGCTCTACTGGTGAATATATGAAGTTTTAAAAGTGTAGCTTTTTTTAAGAACTCTTCTCCAAATGCTCTCTGGTCCATACTCTTGTTTATTTTACACATATGACTCTTCTCTAGAATTTTTTCAAGGGCACTAATTAGCATTTAAGAATTCTTCCGTTTTTCTTTAATTAACTAGTTCACTGAGGAGAAGGCATTCTGTAAACCCAGCTGGGCCCTTTAAGGCTATTAAAAGTTACCCATTTTCTATGGACTTTCAGACATCTATTCATACTTGTTAACAAAGGCTTAGGCGGGTAGCTTACAGGGAATTTTCCTTATATGGGCTGATCCCTCTTGGCAGGGACACCCATATGGGCAAATGGACTCACACAATTCTGTGGCTTACTTTTGGCCTGGGCATTAAGAGCAGGCAGAGACAGGCTGATGGCCAAACTTCCCTCAGGGTGTGTGGGCAGGACAAGTCCCACCTGATGGAGGGAGTAGGCAGTGAGGTGGGAGCAGATGCTGAGTTAGGCATTTATTTCTTCCTTCCATGCTTGCTCTGACAGGGCTGCTATCCTTCTCCTTTCTCTGGAAATAAAACCTCAGCAGACCCCTCACTGGGCCCAACCACCTTTCCCAGACACTTTCTGTGGCCAGAGACCAAGTGGCCCCAGAACCAAAGGTCTCTAGTTAGTTAGCTGCTGCCTCATGGCCTGAAATTGTTCCAAGGCTTTGCTGGGAAACTGCTTCCAGAGAGCTCCTTTTTTGGTTTTGTTGGGCTGAAGCTGATTAACTATTAGTTGTTTTTCTGATAGTCCCATCTACATTGTCCAGAAACACCTCCAGAGTGATTCTACCGACGTGACCCTTCCCTGCAGTTATACATTCCCCTCTCAGTTTTAATATGGTCACCAAAGTGGCATTTGGGGGAAAATGAAATCAATATGTGGATTCTAACTATCACCCTGAATTGAAAGCCTCTATAAAAGTGGTTATTCAAAAGCAACCCCAAATCTCTTTCAAATGGGCAAAGGAGCTAGTGTTAGCACTTCGTTTTCAAGGAATCTCCACCAGTGCAGTACCAAAATCTACAGCCTAAGCTTAGGTTTAAAAGGAAAAGAGAATAGGGTGGAGGGAGAAGCATCTTATTCTAAATGGTGAAAATTCGAAATAAGGTCAGATTTAAAATATTATATGTAAACGAGCCATAGATAATAATCCATAGATACCTAGACTGATCACTACCCTCAAACACATTCTTACCTTTGATAGTGGAATGAGAAAATCCAGTTTGTATGAAAGGATCACTCTTGTAAGCAGCACCACAAATACCACATATGCAGAGTTCTCAAAGTCTGTTAACTGAACCTAGACAAGCAGGAACCCAGAAAAGTTATGGACCAACCACACAAACATGCTCTTCCCTACAGGCCCCTCCTCAGATCATGTCATTCCCAAGCCAGCTCCGACTTCCCCCACCCAGGGCTTGAAGCCCTCTGCCCACAATCTCTTCTCAGAAATCAATCCACCTTAGCTTTTAGACCTGCTTTTATCAAGCACAAACTTGATTTGAATGTCCTTCCAAGAACCTTTGAGAAGAGCATCAGAAGGGTGATGGGCAGAGGACGGGTATATTTAAGTCACTTCCTGCCCATGTGTATCTTACCTCCATGGGTCGGAATTCTACTCTCCATCCAATGTCAGAGTTTGGAGGAGGGGGCTTAAATCTCATTGTCTGCCAATTTGTGGACTGAATGTTCTATATAAAATCAAACAAACGGAAAATAAAACCAATTTTCCATATGTCCAGTAAAATATTAAGATGGTTTGGTCTTTATTAAGGGATGATTATTCACTGTTAATAGCAAGTACTCTTTAATTTACAAATACAAAAAGGTACCATTTGAGATTTTCTTGGTGTGTGACCTGTTAGGTAAACAAACATTTAACAAAAGTTGGGTGATATGCTGGCAGCACAGAAATAACTGAAGCCATCTTTTCATGTGTCATGTTTGAATTTTTCACGTTTATGCAAGCAGGAGAAAATATTGAAAAAAATGCAGAACCAGAGATATAACCAGTCAGAATCCTAAAATAGGGTACTTTAAACCAATTTAAAATTTCTTAATTCTTTACTGCACTAGATAATGAAAGGCATAGGACATTTCTCCTATCACTAGCTGTACACAGGTACAGAAAATGTCCTCCATCTTGGTTAGTGAAGTGAAATGCATTTAAAACAGAGGAGATGGGGTGCCTGGATGGCTCGTTCAGTTAAGCATCTGACTTCGGCTCAGGTCGTGATCTCGCGGTTCAATAGTTCGAGCCCCATGTCAGGCTCTGTGCTGACAGCTCAGATCCTACAGCCTGCTTCAGATCCTGTGCATGTGCGTGTGTGTGTCTCTCTCTCTCTGCCCCTCACCTGCTCACACTCTGTCTCTCTCCCAAAAACAAACAAACATTAAAAAACAAAATTAGAGGAGATACCTCAAAATGGTCCGATTCATTGGCATCATCCAAGTGTATTTTCTCTTCGAATAGAGTCAGTGGGTCTCTGATGAAGAGATGAGCGACATGCTGGGCCAGGAGATGATCAATGCCTGTCAAGAGATTACACAGGACTCCCATCAAAGCTGTAGGCTCCACCGTGTCTAAGTCCAGTCAGGAGACAGGACAGCTCAGCAGGTGTGAAGAGAGGGCATTGAGAAGCTTAGGAAATGGCTGGTTAGTTCGGTCTCTGTATGTCACCCACGGTTTTATTCTACAGACCCTGAGCACATGCCGGAGTTTTATTTGCTACTTACACAATACCTGGTTGGGGCACTGGTGTGGACCTAGATACAGACCTCCAAAGTAAGTTAATTTGCTAAAAGCTAAGAAGATCTCAGAATTAGAAACTTGAAACTTTAGGAACAGGCAGCCAAATAAGACAAGTTCTAGACTTCACACCAGGAACAGAAACCAGACCAGGGGTCGGCAAAGAGTTGTAAAGAATTTTGAAGAACTAAAGGTGTACAATCAAATCTGGAGAACACGAGTTGCTACTCACCTTCCTGCAGCAGCTGTTCGTAGATTTCTTTATCAATTGTCAAGTCAATGTCATTGTATTTCTCCCCACACTCAGATAAGTAACTGTCTATTGAATCATATCGGGATTTACTGATCCTATAGCTATTGTTCTTCAGTGGCTAAAATTGAAAAAAATATAAATGAATGCCATAGAAAATAACCTCTGGAAATAAACTAATGCCCCAAATAGTTCTACTAAAATGATTTTTTATATATAACAGTTACATACAAATGTCCAACCTTAAGATCCTCAAATAAGTTAATCCTGAGAAGTTATTACGGAAAATTACGTTTTTAACAACTTTGGAAGTAATTTAAGTAGCTGTTCTGATAGGATTTAAATATACTTTTTTTTCTTTTAATTCTTCCTAAGCTAAGAAAATAAATGCAAAGTTTAGAAGCAAACCCATTAATGTAAAACGAAGCTATTAAGATCATTTCTCCTTTACAGTTTCTCTCTCCTTCGGAAACCTGCTGAACAATGTACGAACGCTCACAGCAAGACGAGAGCAGTGGTATTGCAGTCCTGGTGGAGAACATCCAGGGTGCTCGAAACGGCTTTACAAATCATGCCCCGGTCCCAGTTCTGGAGATACTGGTGTATTAGATCGAAAATGGGCCTGGGGGACTAGTTTTAATCATGTCCATAGGTGGTTCTGATGCACACTCCAGCTTGGGAGAGGTGCACAGTCATATAAAACAAGAGGCACTAACCTACGCTTATTAGGCAAACCTAACCCCTTTCAATGTGGCAAAATAATCTTTGACAACAGATTCCACGGCAGAAATCTTCATATACAAAACATTCACGTAGCACCAAAAAGCCTTCTGGTAGTAGCAGCCCATCAGCACGGACTTCCAAAATATAGAAAAATAGCACTACTAGTTTTAGAAGAGGATGAAACAAATACAGATTTCAACAAGTGATGAAACCTCCTCACCCAAACCAAATCGTGTTTCCCACGTATTCACCCAACACAAACACTAGGACATCAAAGACAGGTTGATAACCTGTCAATTTCTTCCCATATGTGACTAACCCACTCAAGACAAAAATTTAAGGGAGACTTTCAAAATGGCAAGTAGTTACAATAACCCCATTTTACCTGCTTGATTTAAAAGGCTATTAAGGAAAATCACTCCCACCTCCAGTCCTCTCTCCTCCCGAGTTCTATCATCTACAGATGCAGAAATCACTCCCCAGCGACAATCAATGTCTGACACATAGCCTCGGTAAAAAGGAGACGCAGCACTCAAAGCCATCTAAAAACAAACAAGAGTCAGCACCTGCAGGTTCAAAGTGTCACATACAAGCTGAGAAAAGCACCATGCAGTTATCTCTGGTCTAGAACAATCAGTTTATGCACCCCCTATGGAGTTATACTCCATCTGTCTGTACCTGCCTTCTCACAGTCAAAGGCACCAAAAGAGACTCAAGTTCTTGGATTTGATGCATTTTATTTTAATTTTTTTTAAATGTTTTTATTTATTTTTGAGACAGAGAGAGACAGAGCATGAGCAGGGGAGGGGCAGAGAGAGAGAGGGAGACACAGAATCCGAAGCAGGCTCCAGGCTCTGAACTGTCAGCACAGAGCCTGATGCGGGGCTCAAACTCACTGACCGTGAGACCATGACCTGAGCCGAAGTCGGAACCCTAACCAACTGAGCCACCCAGGCGCTCCGGATTTGAGGCATTTTAAATCATCCCCTCTCTCACATGAGAATGTGAAGGATGGGAGGGGGAAACGGCTGCAATCAAACTTAACACTTTAACCCTCAAATGTCTTACTAGCAACAGTAAACTCTTACAGCTTACAGTCTTAGTCCATTAGCTCTGAATGTATATTATTTATGTCAGTTCATTTCTGAATGAAGTCTTACGTGAACTTCAATAGCACATGGTCAGCAAATTCTGCACAAGCACCCTCTAGACAAAGAAGCGTTTAAAGTAAAATGTCATTTCTACTTACGACAATTGGACAGATGGTGGCCAGCTGATCATAAAGGTATCTAGCCTCAGATATGCTGCAGGCTTGGAACGTTACCTGTTTAAGAATTGCAAGTTATTAACAACAACAAATCATGAACATCCTTCCCAAAGATTACTCTGACAAGGAAGATGGCTGGAGAAGGGACCACAGTTACTCCATTGCTAATAACATTTAATACAGAATGTTTTTAAAAAGTTGTCATGGTTGAATTTTGCCAAAATATGGTATTTCATCATGTTCACAACTAATATAAACAACCATTTCCTAAGTTAAGTAAGATTAAAATGTCAGGAAAAAAAAGTAAGACACTCGAGAAATAATGAGTTCAGCAAGGCATTTCCTCTTGTGCTGGCTCATTTCCCTCTATAGCTTCCCATTCACTTCAGTTATAGCTGAAGGGTTATATAAATTTGGGTACAAAAGGGTGGGTTTCAAAGTTCCCTGGCAGCAGTATAAAGTACAGCTTGGAACAGGACATAACTAGAGGAAGAGAGAGTTAGTTAAAATACTGCAACTAACCCGGAAGAACCAAGCACGGCTGGTGCAAGGGGCACACCCAAGTCCAAGCAGCCCCTGGGGGCCGGTGGGGTACAGATAACAAAAGTATAACTCGAGTTTTGGCTTGGGTGTTCCTACGACAGACAGTTAGCAGAGGCACCAAGACACGATGGGCGTAAAAGGCCAGGAGCAGATAAAGAAGCCCTTTAAAGAGGTGGGGTCTCCCAGGGCTGATGCCCAGAAGAAAAGTCTGGGGGTGGAGAAACAGGGAGAAGGCTCAGGTCAAGTTCTGAAGATGGAGAGGGAGCCCACGTAAGAGGGGCAAGCAGAACACTTAAGAGTAAGGCAGAGAAAAAACATCACATGACTGATCAGCACAAATCTAAAAACAATTACCCGAAAGAAACCAAAAAGGTTCTGCCTGCCTTGGGGTGAGGAGCAGTGGAAGGAAGGGACTGGGAACACAAATCATGACTGTGTTAGCACATCCGTATAAACTGCCAAATGGGAACGGCTTTCATGTCCTCTGTTATTTAACAATGAAAATTTTGAATTTCGTGTTGGTACAGGAGGTGATTTATGAGCTTAATCCTTGAGGAAGCAGCTGAGCGAATATGTTTATTGTTATAATCCCAACCAGGTATTTCCCATAGTTCTAGCCAGGTCTCAGAGGAACTTCTGTTCGAGACTCACAGCCTACCTGCAGAATTCTATTCACGTCAGGGTGGTAACTAATTACAGAAAATAATTATTTAGACAACTTGCTGTAATTTCTGTTAATGATTCAATGCTGTATTTTAATTCAAATGTACTGGCAATTAATCAGTCACTACAAACTAATTCATCATAGACATCAAGGAATAAGCGTATCAAAGGTTAAAATAAAGATTAAGAGGGACTGGTAATTAGGTCACTCTTAACCAAAACAAGGGCAGTTTCTGCAATGTGGTGGGAACTCAGGAATCACCTTGTGCAAGGGAAGTATAAAATGGCAAGTGAGAAAACAAGACAGTAAGCTGAGTATTTAGACACTTCTGAGCTGGGAATCCCCACGAAAATGTGAGTTCTCTGAGGGCAGGGATGGGCCTTGCTGTTCTCTATTCCAAATGTGAAGTAAAGTGACACTTACCTGGTGCTTAATAAGCATTTGTTAAATGAATTCGTGTATCTTGAAGGAAAGAGGGTGCTAAAGAGGAGACTACGGGGGAGTAAAGAAGTTTTATTTTCATAAAATGGTGAGACACTTAAAAAATAGGGACTCTAGAGGCCACATTCAGATGGACGGAGATTAAAAATACCTCAATGTTCCCCAAGTGTTTTGACTGCTGAATTCTTCTGAATATGCATCCCTTAGTTTGTTTAGCTCCTTTTTTGTTACTCTTGAGGTACAGTAGTGTGTGTCTGTTATTTCTATCTTTAAATAGATACAATCTAAGTGTTTTCTCTCCAGTTTTTTGACTGGCTTCTCTTAGACAGCCTGGTATATACTAGGCAACTCATAGGGAAATCTAGGGGTAAAGTATCCTTAAGAAAATTAGCACCTGGAAATCAATAGTTAAGTTACAACAGTGAAGTGACTTAGTTATTCTAAATCTATTTAGTAACTGGCTTCAGTACTCTAGAGCTATCTTCAAATCAAACAGGACTATGGTTAATGGCTTTAGTGGGGAAAGGAAAACAAAGAGTTCTTATGCCTTAAAGTATGAATATTCAGTTTTGGCTTCTGGTGTCCTTTTAAAGTATCATATAGGAGGAGAAGAAATGTCACTAGGAAACAGAGGGGTAAAAAACAGAAAGTATGAAAAACAGATGTTGGAAACCTGAATCTCTAAAATTTATCTAGAACCCAGTTTTGAAGCCACCTGATTTTCTTAGAGGGGGAAAACCTAGCACAATGTACACCAACTTATTAAATGATTCCTGAAAAATCTTGACTCCCAAAGAGTCAAGAATCTGAATGTGGTTAAATGATTTTTTTGTTTTGTACAATTAAGTCGTCATTAACCTTTAAAAATTACTTTAAAACTTTTTCTGCTTTACTTTGCTAAGTTGTTTCTACTTTTCCACTTGAGAGATACAAAACAGGGTTTTCTGTGGGGAGGTATGGAATTCATCTTATTTCCCATACACCATACATGACCTGTGCTAACGACTTTTTAAGTGGAGTATTCAAAGTACGGTTTTGGACATGCCATCGAGAAAAAAGAAACCTTAATCCTAAATCCACAACAAAGCTTAAATTGGACGGAAAAGTGCATCTGCAGGCAATAAAAATGTTACTACCCACCATTAGAGCACATTTACTTGTATAGTAGTACAAGGGAAAGACCATCCTGGTGGAAAGAAGTAATTGTGCTATCCCTGGCAAGGCTCCTTGGTTTCATATTAAACCAAGAAAAGGCAATCAGTACTCCCATTGCACTGACACAACTTTAAAGCCATGCACTAAACCTTAGATCTTAATGGTGCTCTTAAAAAAAAAAAAAAAAAAAAAAAATACTGGTAATTAAGACAGGAAAGCAGGTACACAGGCCAAAGTCAAAAGCTCCCTTTATGAAATGTAACCATTTGTAAAGAAACCTACTGGCCTATATTTGTTTGGAAGACACACTTTATACTACCTATGTAAGCCAGGAAAATCAGAAAAAAAAAATTATGGTCATGTAGACACATTTAGCATAGAACAATGGGACTCTGGCATTCAATTTTCATTATCCATAGTTGTAAAAATAAGCACATCGGAGCTATATGTGCAAGAAGGTGCATGGCTATGCTGCAGCTGTTCAAGATGATGGGAATTCTGTGCTTTTGGCCTCTGGGTGCTAAGCAGGCAGAGTGGAGGCCCAGTGACCTCAGAAGGGGGCCGGGCTTTGCACCCTTCCAGGCCTCTAAGGACACCATTTCTAATCTTCAAGTAATCAGAACTGGATACAATCTCCTTAGACAGTAACAAGTAGCCTCTATTTTTATTTGAAATTTTCAATTTGTGCAACTCCTAACTCCTGTTCTAACATGATTTTAAGCAAATGAAGGGTTATTAAAACCAGCACTTCTGTTGACAAAAACAATGAAGTAAATACTAGCTTAGAGTCAGACCCAGAAGGGGCCTTAATATAAATCTTCCTGTTAACAGATAAGAAAACCAAGACCAAAAGAAGTGAAGGGAGCTCCCCAAATACCTGAGGAGTAACAACTGAGACCCTAGTGCAGGCCCACATGCTGCCTGATAGGTTCTGTGCCCTCCCGCCCAGGTCCTTGGGCACAATGCCTGTGCCAAGGGCATCCACCATCTCATTAGATCCACAGAAAGTTTTAATCAAGTAAACACAGAAAGGCTACCCTACCCCGTGTGACTTAGCCCGGGGCAAGACACACACAGGTGGCTAAACAGTTCTTTTTACACCACTAGATGGCCTTGCCCGAATATGAAAATTTCAAGTCCAGACAGTCCTTCCCTTGGATCACAAAATCTCTGGAGTGCATCCAGAGTTCATTTCCACAAACAGATCTGAATGATGTTACAAGCTCTAAGCCAGACCATCCATCACTAGAAAAGATTAGAGACTCATCATGGAATACTTCACACTGTAAATTAATTAACAATTAATTATATTTGCTGTAAACTGGAGATTCTGTCAATTCTCCATCAAGATAGCTACTAATGAATTTACTAAAATCACTAGTCTTCAGAAAGGCACACTTGGCTTTCAGTTCAACTTGATTAAAATGTTAACATTTTTAAATGCACATTTATAAAAAAAAAAAAAAAAGTTAGTAAACAGAAAGGGACAAGGGCACACTGCCTCTCTGTATACTTGAAGCCATACCTGAAGACAGCAATTACCCATCCCAAATCCCATGGCATCCATGTAAATATGATCAGGCTTGGAAGCCCTTGCTGCCTCCTCATCCTCAGGAAATGTTTCCATAAATGGAGATGGTGTATTCTTGTCCTTAAATACTGTATTATTAAATTAAAAATAAAAAAAGGGAAATGGGTGAGATTCCAGGATGAAACAACAATTCCACAGCTGTCTCTCTCCCACGCTATCGCCTCACTCTGGACTTACTTGGTACATTGATGACAACCTTTTCTCCTCTCCTGTGTCGGATATTTCTTGTCAGGGTACTAAAACAGACAACCAAACGTCAAGAATCGGTTACCTAAGAACATCATGTACAAGAAGAATTTGATCCTATACAAATAAACAGAACGAAACCCTCCCTCAAACTAATTCTCTGAGGCAATCCTACTGAATATTTATGTGGATCAAGATACTCGAAGGGAATGTTCTGTAAGAAGGCTCTGCGGTCACACCACTTTTTCCGCCTCTTGCTCGAGAATGCCGTTCTCTTCCCCGTTCAACCCTGGGTTCCCCAGTTCCCTGTAACTTACCAGATCAAATTCAAGTGTCTGGGGTATGCCATGGTCTGGTCTCACTGTATGTTACCGTTCCCCGTGTTAACTACAAAGACGCCAAACTTTAGTACTCACTATCCCTAGGCATCTCTGGAGCCCCAATACCTTGGTACTGCCCTACCCAAACTGCAACATTAATACTTCTCCTCTAGACCCAGAGTGTCTAATCCAGAAGCCACCTGGTCCACTGTGGCTACTGTGCACTTGAAATGTGGCTAGTCCTAAGTAAAATATGGTGTAAAGATAATATACACACCGAATTTGGAAGACTTACTACAAAAATAAAGAGGTCTTACCAATAACTTTAAAATATTGGTTACATGTTGAAATAATTTTGGATAATTAAAGAAAAAATAAAGTCCATCTTTTTTACTTTTTTCACGTGGCTATTAGAAAATTTAAAATTATATCTGGGGCTGACAGTATGATTCTAGCAGACAGTGGTGATATAGCCTCAGCATGCAGGCCACCTCTTTCACGTGCCTGCTGTGATCCCCTCAGTCAGAAGCATCCTCTTTTCTCCAAGGAGGGTCTCTGGTGCATCTACCTTTTCTTGCAGCCGAGTATCTCTATTTTCCCCTTGGCACAATATAACACTTGAAATTGGGAATTATGTCTATAAATATGTTTTCCCCAAAATCTCTGCATATAGCAGATGTGCAGACCTGTTAAAGGAGTGAATGCTGACAAGTCCCGTGGTTCCTGCCTATAGGTGAGGAGCCTAGGTTTAGGCTGTCAGAGGAAACTCAAGGTACAAAGCAAGATCTGACGAGTGTGGGCCCTGAAGCAACTTAAAACCCAGGAATGAAACTACAAACAGACCTACAAGTTAATAGAGCAGAAGGTACAGAGTTGTACATATTTTGCCTCATTCTGAAGGTATACTGAGTGAGAGTAGATCACTTAGTTATTTCTACCTTTTCTGTCCCTCTCTAAGAGAAAACTTCCCCCAACAGGCATTTAAGGAACTAGGATTGAAAAGAACCTGCACATTAAAGAAGACAGTGACTTTAATGTGGATCAAGATATTCTGATGGAATGTTCTCTCAGCAGGCTCTGCAGTAACACCACTTCCTCTGCCTCTTGCTCGAGAATGCTGTCACACACTAAAGAAGCGAATCGCTTTAAGATGACTTGGAAAATGGGCAAGTCAGCCGGGTTCTGAGCAGCATCAAACAACCAACCAAATGCACATATGCCCGCTGGCTTCTCTGGTTAGTTACAAGAGGAGCCTGAACTCTTAACTGTGACAAGGATTCTGGGAAGGAGCACCTTACTCCTAGAAGGCAGTGGTAAGAGTGAGGCACATCTGCATTCATTCGCAGAGCCATACTCACCTGAAGCGGGGATGCTTGTTTATGGCTTCATCAGGAAAGAAGAGGGACTTGGAAGCTCCTCCTTCGAGCGGATTGGGTTTAAACTCTGGCAGCGTGAACCCAGGACAGCCTAATCTACAACAAATCAAAGAACTAAGTGGGCAGGATTTGTCTTCAAAAGTTAACGGTATCTCACCATCACCGCACCTGTTAAGAACCACACCTCTCCATGTTCCCCACTAAGGAAAGTCAGCACACGGACACCATGTAAATACTGTGCTTTACAAACACCCCCTTGGCACTTGGTCTTCTTCAGCATCATCTTTTGTGATTGCAGCCCTTTAGTGACTGTATTAGAGACTTTTCATCCACCTGTGATCTCTACAGAGCTTATTCACCTCCACCCATCTCTTCACTTAATAGCAAGGACCAACAGCACAGAAGTCCCTAGGCTACATCATATCAACTGTCATGGGTTATGGGTTCCCCCTACACAGTTTCTGAGATGTCTTCCTTTACTAGCTCTTATGTCTCGGATTGTCTTTTGACCCCTGCACACCACCACCACCCCCAACCTGTTGATAAGCTTTGTTCAAATATCGTAGGGCTCTCATGTTTTTTGCCTCTCCAGGTCACCTCACAAGTCCATCAAGATTAGGTAGTGTCTAGGGGAGCCTTTGTGGCTCAGGTCATGATCTCACGGTTCGTGGGTTTGAGCCCCGCGTCGGGCTCTGTGCTGACAGCTCGGAGCCTGGAGCCTGCTTCAGATTCTATTTGTCTGTCTCTCTGCTCCTGTCCTGCTCACACTCTGTGTCTCTCAAAAATAAACATTAAAAAATTAAAAAAAAAAAAAAAGATTAGGTAGTGTCTCTACAGGTGCCCCCATCCACCCCTGAGATCTCCCTCTGATGTCTGAAACCCAACCTTATTATCTTACTTGACCCAAAGAAGAGCTTTAATTCCAACGCAAAAATGAAGCTCTGTATTTATCCCTAGAGGTAAAGCTCAAATTCCACATCAACTGCAGTGATGCCACCAGTTCCTCAGGTTAAGAAATTTAAGGTCATAGTTAAGTGTGCTGCTCTGAGAGAGGACAAAGACTGACAGTTCGTAAAGGCAAAACAAGGCAGGCTCTTGTCAGGGCTTTAGATCAGTGGTAGGAAACTTTTGGCCTTAGAGCCAAGACTAGCCCATGCCTTATTTTCAGCCCCTACCTTTTATAAAATAAAGTACCTGTTGGCTGCCCACATCCGCCTTGTGAACAACAATTGAATTTGCTGATCTTATCTGGGAAACAGTTTCCAGCTTTCATGAGGGTTCCTGAGAATTCTTGCACCTATGTGCATTCTCTACTAGGAGCCTGCAAACTCAGGAAAACTCCTGTAAGAGTGGCAAACTTCAATCTTGGGGATTCTTAGCCAACCAGAATTAGGCTGAATGGAAAGGACAAGGAGAATGTGTCTGGCAGGACAAGGCAATCAGAACTCAGATCTTTATACTCCTATAGCACTGCTTTTCTTCCAGACCAGCTCCATCCATGAAAACTCTATGCCACAATAGGAATGTTTAATGTATGTCTGCACTGTCCAATACCCGTGTGTCCCACGCATGTGGCTAGTGAGCACCTGACTTGAAGCTAGTGTGACTGAGGAACTAAATTTTCCATTTAAGTTGGCTTAAATTTAAAAATTCACTTGGCCACTGTTTGGGCTTCGAGATCCATGAGATTTTGCCTCTTTACAGAAAGAAAAATCACACTATTTACACTTAAGAAACCAAGTACTCCTTTCTCTCTTGACCCCAAAAGAAAACTTTCCTTATCATTCACTACGGATATAAGGTGATCCTTCTACAACTAAATAATAATTGTTTCGTTTACAAATCCAAAAATGCCCTATCAAAAAATGTATGATGAAGCTTTTTTTAAAAAAAATCCATTTTTGGAAGAAAACTTATTCTTCTGTCCCAACTCTCCCTTTATAACTCCTACTGCTTTTGGGATAACAACTCAAATTCTCAGTTAACCTCATCTGGCCCCGCCAACTACGTGCCCAGGCTCCCCTTCACCTGCAGCACCCCGGTCCCACCGGCTAGCCTTCTTTTGGTTCTCTCAAGGCTCCGTGCTTTCCCCATTCATCCTGAGACGTCTACCCACTCTGCTCCCTCTTCCTAGGCCATCCTGCCCCTCCGTACTCCCAATTCCCAACAGGGCTTTGGACTTCATTCCAATCATCAGCAACCCCCGCCCCCAGCAGAGTCCACCCAACAACCTCGTCCCAGTCTCTGTTCTGTGTCTTTTCCTCACGGCACTGCCTCGACTTTATGTTCAGTGGATCTGTAGGGATTTGATCACTCAGTCTCCACACAGGTAAAGACTCTGCTGTTTGCATTTATGACTGCATCCCCACACTGCATGGGTCTGGCACGGAGCAGGCACTCAAGTATCTGAGTGACGGGCACAGTCATGATTTTTCACCTCCTCAAAAATCTAGGGCAAAGGACCATGCCAACTCTCTTCCAAGCAAACCCGTCCACCCTCCTTCAGCTGGGGATTTTCTTTTGGCAGGGAAAGAGGAGTGGCCTGCATAATGGCACGAAGGAATCACAGAAAACAAGACGTCCAAGTTGTTTAAATAGAGTTTCAACTATTTCTATGTTAAGATGGAGATTTTTTACAAAGAAAATTCCTATTCAGCATCCTTCCAAGACCAGTGATAAGATTCAGAATGCCTATGTTCGTTATACTTTTATCAGGAAAAAAAGGGAGGGTATAAAGATAGTTCTAAGTGTTCCAGTCCAAGGAAACCAATCCCCAAACAAAGCTCTTTTGAACTTTGAGGAGGTAAGCACACTTTGCCACAACCTGACAGGTATCTAGCATAGATGAACCAGATTGACAATTTGGTAGAACTGCATTCCTATGCAGAACTCCTGGGTTTAATTTTACGCTATTTATACACCTCCTTCTATGCTAGGAATATAGCTTCACCGTTTATTATTCACTTTACTCGATATTTACTTTTATGAGCTTTCAGCCACAACTAGATTTGAAGACAAACTGTAAATTGCCTTTTCATCACAACACTCAAACATGGCCTGATGACCCCCTCATTCATAGTTAAGATGGATCAATAGTGGACCAGAAGCACTGATGCCAGCCCTCCAACAGGTGACCCTCCAATCACCACCAATACCACCATTCGCTAGTGGGTACACAGGTTTGGGGAAGCGACTGTCAGAGTCGAGTGAGAAGGGCACATGATAATCATCAGAGACTCTGCTACTCTTTACGGGGTCAGAACTGAGTGGCAGACACGCTGCTCCTACCAGCCGGGCCAGGGCTGGACTCTGCCACAAGGCTATCAGTCACGGTGGTCCCCACAGTCATGCCCACTGAGGCCAGACCAATGCTCTCACCACAATGCTCTGGGCCACCAACCACCAACTGGAACTGGCATGCAATTTTTGCCTGCACCTCTCACGTTACAGATTCTATCAAAGTATGAACTGTCTGTAAAGTATGAGAACTGTACAGTCAAATGCTTGGGTCATGATTTGCTTTTTATAACCTGAAGCTCTGAACTAACTATCTGCTGGGGCATGTTAATATAGGAACTAACCTGGGAAATGAAGTTATTGTGCAAAGAGCCTGATTTTCTCCTAATAAAGAGGTTGCCTCCTTCCGGCGTTTTCTCATGTTGTCTTCAACTGTGTTGAACTCGGACATTGTTCCTCCGTACGGTTGTCCAGGTGTGCCTTCAATCATGTAACTGCCATACTCTGGTCTCCACAGGGTAGGATGGCTACAGAGGAGGGAAAATTCCATTCCATCATATTTTACTGCTGTCTACTCAATTTTTAGAAGTTTTTAAAAAGTCAATTCAAAAAACTTAGAAACCATTCAGTATAAATGAAGCTAAGAACTCCTTCACAGTTCCCAAAGGCTGGTAATTCTCCAGAGCTCTTTAACCATGTAAGGGTTATAAGTATTGGACCCAAAATATTTTTAAGTAACTGAGAACCACACACAGGGCAATCACTGTCCAAGACAAGCTAGTCCACTTTGCGACAAAGGAGAGGAAGACTTTGGCCTTAAGGGCTCTTTCAGTTCAATGCTAGACTCCAAACTCAAATGCTGCCTCCCAAAATCGAGTGAGCAGAAAA